>NC_090646.1:401141817-401304317 GCF_040937935.1 Hyperolius riggenbachi
AAATAAAAAAAAATACACAAGATTGCAAAATAAATAATCTAAGGATAAATGTAGCTGTAGATATATCAAGACATACACAGCAGCAGGAACGATACTCACATCCTGTATGGTGCTGATATATACGTTCTTGGAAATGTTTGAAAGTTAAAAATGTAGTCCTTACACAAACAATTTATGATCGGTAAGCTAAGCTAAGCACAAAAAATACAGCTGTGACCATTACAGTTTGTTCAGTGCTGTGAAACAGTTTTACTTCAAACCCCTCAAGAACTATCAAAAGGATAAAAGTTCAGCAAAAGTTCCCTGAACATAATTGATACTGTGTTTTGGAATATTGCTCTCAGATACTTTCAGGAAATGTCCTTACAATGCAAACAAAAGCTATAAAACCCTGCTATACAGAAAGTTTAGAATCCAGTTTATTGATCTGAGAGTCATTTATCTTGGCTACTTCAAGCCATTAAGCTCATCCTCTACAGTCATCCTTGAAACTAATGGTACGATCTCTTGACAGCATTTTGATCAGTTAAACAGACTGATTTTAAACCACAAAGTAATTTACCTTTTTATTTTTCAATTTTGCAAAGAGTCTCTTGAAGCAATAAGAGACTTGCCTAACTTTCAGCTTATGATAAACATGCTTATAGCTAGGATGCTATTCTCATCCTTTCCCTTGTTTCCGTGTGAGACTTGTGTGCTGCTTATTATGTAACAGACTCTGGACAATTATTGCACTGAACAATGCTGCTTCATCTGTGGAACGCTATCAACAGACATAGAAATATGAGCAGTTACTTGTAAAAAAATACTGCACAGATGTAAATGTTTGCAGTGTATAATATTTAGAAAAAATATGAAATGCCCACTGCACAGATGTGAATGCTTACTATGTTTAATATTTAGAAAAAAAATAAATGTCCACTGCACAGATGTAAATGTTTGCAATGTATCATATTTAGAAAAAAAAAGACATTATTTGTGAAAAATTTAAAGGGGTACTTTTTTTTATAGTGGAGGGATGATTTTATTCTGCTCCATTTGAGAAGATTTCACTTAATTTTGTAACTAGGAGACATGGGAAATATCCATGCAGAGTAATGAAATGTTGCTTTTTGACAACAGTCTAAAAACAAAATCTCTCTTTGAAGAAATGCATTCCCAAATACTGTAGCATTGTTATTGTGAAATATCTACTCTAAAAGCTACACTTTCAACAGCTGAAAAAAGTGGGGCGGGGAAGTTTTGTCTTGAGTTCTCTTTCAATTTGTGGTTTCAAATTACCACCAACATAAAAAGCAGGGGCATAACTAGAGGGGATCACAGGGGGTCCCAGAGCTGTTGATGTTCCCAACTACTAACCTTCCCTTCCCTTCCTCTGGTGCAGGGGACTTTAGTTCAAATCAGGAGGTTTTATGGCTACGCTATGGATGTGAAGCTCATGATGGCCACACGTGTCTTATGAACCTTGTGAGATGGGCTCCCAGGCCGTGAAGGCAACCAACAGGGTGCAATAGAGGGGTGTCAACATTGGGGGACCCCATCAAAGTTTTACTGGGGTGCCCTATGAATTGTAGTTACGCCACTGCTAAAACAAATAGGCCTGATGCACTAAACTTTACTGTGTGAAGACACTGCATGTAAAGTTTAGAGGTGTTGCATTATTGGCTGACCCAGTTACAGTTTACAAAACATGACTTTGCATGTTATTTTAGTGCACTGCACATGCAGTAAAGTTCATAAGCATAAAACCCACTCAAAAGTTGATGTCCTCTAGAAGCGTATTTAGGAAACTAAATTGGGTACTTACCTAAGCATTAGGAAGCTTTCCTGTTCCACCTGCAGCCTATCGTTCCAGTGCTGGGTTCCTCTAAGTATATTCATCAAGAGATTGTCAGATATGCTTTTCATGGTCGTGCTATTGTTGTGTATGATCGCATTCATATTAGCGTGCATGAATAAGGGCGCAGTGAAAAAAGGGCTTGGCAACGAAATGGCATGGGTGGATAACGAAATCTGATAACGATAAACATTGTTGTCAAACTTGGTTAACAATAAATACCATTGTAATTACAGACCGGAAATAATCATGAAAAGATATTAACGTTAAAAAATGTTACGTAATTCAACAATACAGCTTAACCCAACCCTACTCTCACACAGAACCCTCCCCTGGTAGTGCCTAAAACTAACCACTCCCTGGTGGTGCCTAACCCTAGTTCCCCCCGGTGGTGCCTAACCCCCCCCCCCCTCCGTGGTGTCTAACCCTAACCACCCCCTGGTGGGGCCTAACCCTAACCACCCCCCTGGTGTTGCCTAAAACTAACCGCTGCCTGGGTGGTGCCTAACCCTAACCACTCCCCTGTGTTGCCTAACTCTAACCACTCCCTCTGCAGAAACACTCTTTTACACATAGAAATGATAATTTCTTTGATAACGTAAAATCTGTACATATAAACAAAACAATATGACACAAATTATAACCTTGCTAGCTTCTAAAATGATAACTACTTCAAAAACTATAATGTTCTAATGTTGTTAACACTATTTTTCGCAGCACCCTTTTTTCTGCTTTTTTTTGCAGTATTAACGATAATTAAAGTCTATGGCTACGCCCTTTTTTTCTGCTACCCGATATTAGGCATTCGCAAGTATGGTGCATGAATGCCCAGTATAACAAAGCTACTCACGCATGGCTTTATCCTCTGTGGACTGTAACTGCGCATATCCAATACAGATGTGCTCATACATGGATGGGAGGAAAGCCAAAAGAAGAAGAGGGTCCCAGCCAGGGCTCGAGAAGGATCTGGAAGTAATCAGGCCTATCCAGAGGCTTACTACTACGGAGGAAGTATTTAACTTTTCTCAGCTTTTCATCCTCACAGGTTTGCTTTAAATATTAATTGCATATAATAACAAACTAGTGTGGAATACCAAGGCTGTGTTTTATTAACCCCTTGGGTACCTGTTTTCAGATATATTTCACATCACAAAGCCTGCATGTGTAACATTTTTTTTAACTTCCTCTAAGTTGTGCCAATTACATAGATTGTTTAGAAAGACTAATAGACAGATTCAGCGCAGATTCAGGGCAAGGAGAGGCAGTTTTTAAAAAATGCACATGTAAAGGGAAGCTGGGGCTGCCTGTTCTATAGTAACGCTATCTCTGGAGGCGAAAATGTATCAACTCAGGCAGCTTATCATGTTACACAAACATACCGCCAGCCTACCGCCTGCCTAGTTCGGGAAAATACCAAACTTGTATTGCAACTGTAAACATTTTTATGAATGAGCACACAGAAGTCTAAACTACAGAATGCGGTATTTTCCCGCACAGATTTTTTTACTGCACTGCTTTTATGAATGATAGCCTTTGTGTTTTATTGGTGATGTTAAGATGTCATTGTTGTAAAAAGTTTGAAGACATGCTGAGCCATAGAGCAGTGACTCTTGGTTGTGGATCTGGGATGTATAAAGCATATCTGTGTCAGGGACTCAACTGCAGGATCCAGCGATGTGGCCGTCACAGCCGAGAACCGCGTGGCTTCTGGGACTTCCGGGTTGTCGCTCTCCTCTCGTGAGCATAGTAACCCCTGCATCCCTAGCAACAGGGAGGCATGCACACAGCCTCAGAAGGGAAGGGGGTGGGTGCATCTGCTCAGGCATCCGTTTATATGCTTAGAAAGCATAGAGTTTAGTGTCAGCTGACATACTTAGTCAGCTGACACTCAGGCAGGGATATGCTGCTGTGTGATTGGTCTGAAAGTTGTGGCTGGCCACTGATTGGTTGTATGTGATTATTTAAGTTTGGTTTGCTCACTTCATAATTGCCCATGATAGCGATAGTTTGCTACTACTGCTAGGTGTGATTTGCTATTGGATTCCTGTGTTTGACCTCCGCTTTGCCTCATCATTCCTTGTTTGCTGCCTGAACTTACCCCGGATTGACTTTGGACTTCACCTAGCCTGCTGATTTGGTACCTTGCAACTCTTATCTCTCGTGTATGACCCTGGACAGTATCTGTATACCCCTTGCCGATTTGGTACTGTGCAATTCTGATATCCTGCGTATGACCACTGATTTTTTCTGGATTATCTCTGACAAGTATCTGTTGGGCTCTGGTGGGTTATTTGTCTGCTCTACAGTCAGCTTATATACCTTGCACCTTAATGACCTGGGTGTAACCATAGTCGTGCAGGTGTTGTTTCCTCACCTCCTGTTCAAGTGGGGACGAGCCACATAGGGTGAGGCAGGTGGAGTTAGATAGGAGCATAAGACCTGACTTGTGGGCAAATAGCCTGCCAGGCCTCACAATCTGCAATATGTTGGCTTAGATCATTAATTAACACCCACATGATCTTAAAGCTATGATTTGAGCAACAGTCTGATGACTACAACCATGTTATCAAACTTATTTTTGGTGTTTAAAGTTGCCATAAGTATTTTAGGATCACAGCAATGGCTCTTTACTTATATATTAATTACCACTCTGTACGAAGAGCTTATTAATCTCTTAAAAGCTGAATTCATTTTGGAGTATTTAATTTATTTAGGCCTGTTTGACTGATATAACTAAGCTTTTGTTCAGTTACTGCACATTATACAAATACTATTTCAGTTTTCCGTCCATGTTAACTCTACCATCTACCATATTCTTAAGAGAGATGTTAAGTTAATTTTAAATATATAAAATTAAACAAAGAGTATTCTGTAAAAAACAATTAATGTTAAGTAATAAAGGCAATTCAAGTTTGTAAGGATATGTAGTGTGACAGTTCCATTCATCCTCAGATACCCATTGAAACTGTAATTTCTTTGTAAAAGCTCTCTGATGTGCAGAATATTGCAGTAAGTCAGTAACACACTTACGGTAACTGAAAACACACATTCTACAAGCACTGTTCTAGATATACCATTTGACCAGGAAAATATTTGTACTTTGAGTTAATCTATAAAATAATTTTACTTACTAATGTGGCGTGGTTCATCCAGAAAGTAACAGCCATTTAATTTCATCTGTCACGCAAGGTATTTTTTTCTGTGTACTTTAACTTTCTTCTGTCAGGTTAACCACTTCTTTCTCTTCACTTTCACTTTCTCTCCACTTATCACTTGGCTGCAAAACACCAATAACTGTATGTTCATCAGCATTTACATGAAGACCTTCCTTCCACCCATATGCACATGTCTGTGCATATAAATTTTACTGCTAGTTAGTGACTGCCGATGCAGAAAATACAGAAGGCTATGAGAGGTTCTCTTTTTCAAAAAATAGAGGGGCCCGAAAATAGATGCAGAAGAATCTTAAAATTATATTCCTAATAAAAAATACCCATGCCAAAAGGCAGAAGGTGCTTGGATTTTTTTTTTTTTTTGCAATGGTGTGTTACGTTTTTGCCTAAGAACAAATGTTTACTAAAAACACAGCAGCAGTGACATTGTTAATATTGAATCCTATAATTCCTCTGTCAAAGTCTCCTACCATATCTAACAATGGTTGAACTTGATGGACGTATGTGTTTTTTAAACCAAAATAACTATGTAACTATCTTGACAACTGAAACAAGAAGGATATGGAGGCTGCCATATTTATGTCCATTTAAGCAATATCAGTTGCCTGGCTATATTGCTGATCCTCTGCCTCTAATACATTTAGCCATAAACCCTGAATAAGCTTATGCAGATCAGGTGTTTCTGACATTATTGTAAGATTAGCTGCATGCTACTGCAGCCTAATAGATCAGCAGGGCTGTCAGAAAACAGGTATTGTTTCAAAGGAAATAAATATGGCAGCCTCCATATTTTTCTCACTTCAGTTGCCCTTTAACACACAGCACTCTAAAACAACTATACTTCTAGATGTCCTAAAATGACATTCTAGATTGGATGCTAGCCTGACCCACAGCTCCATTTTTAAAAAGCTAAAGTTAACAATGTAATAGGCAGGAATGTCATCCTGGTAGGCTAAGAATTTTTTTTTTATATTTCTATGTTACTGTCTTATTTTATCTAGTCGGCTTATTCTTTGCTGCTTATGGATTGCTTAGGGAAACATTTAGAGGGCGCTATACTGTAAAGTACAATGTTTTTCAATCAAAAAGCAAGACACAGTAGCTAGCGGTACATAAAACAACCAAAAAGAAGGGATCAATTACAATAGACCCCCACCCCACCACCACCATCTCAACCAATCTCTTTTTATTAGAGGGTAAATAGTGCCTTACCGCGATCCAGTGGTGTGTCTGGGAAATTTGGGTGCCAGGTGAAGCCACAAGTATAATATCGGAAAGGTTGCCATTCCCTAGGACTAGGAGACATAATTTGTGCATGGAGGAAAAAAAGTTTTAGTAGGGGGTTCTTCACTTAAAATTTTAAATGTATTACTACAGGAAGAAGCTATGGCAAATTCTAGATCTGTTTAAGGCGGCCTTAGATGCTTTCTTTGCAATTGAAATACATTCATGTCTATAATTACTGGGTAATTCCCGGCAGTGTTGATTCAGTGATTTTATCAGATTGCCATCTGAAGTCAGGAAGGCATTTTTTTCCCTTTTAGGGCTAATTGGTCAAAGCCTTCTAAGGGTTTTTTGCCTTCCTCTGGACTAACTGAGATATGTGAGGGTGCGGGCTATTGTTGTACCACATTTTTGAGTTTAACTCAATGGATGTACGTCTTTTTTGAACGCAAATAATTGTGTAACTATGGTGATTTGACCATTATTTTATTATCGCTTTACCTAACCTTCACCTTATGCTTACCCTCCCTCTATCCCTCCTAATACTAACCTACCACTATCTTAGCCTAACACTAACCCACGTTACGTACTCCGAATGCTAGCATACCTCTGCCTGAGCATAAATACACTAGCTGATGCTATCTAAGCCTGATAATTCAATGCAATAGTTTCAAAACGATTGGTGTCAGCACACAGAAAGAATCTGATTATTGATGATCTGCAGAATCATCAACAATACAGATGTATACTTGATTATGGATGATCTGCAGAATCACCAATAATACAAGTATTACTAACCTCTGGTCACCTAATGAAGTGTAGGTGTTTGGTGTAACTGTAGACTATCTCCTGTGAGGCGGGAGATACAGGCAGCTCGGCCAAGAACCATCTGAGGGGCAGGTGGCCCTGGGGTGTGCAGGGACTATCTCCCTGAAAGAGGGAACAGTGAGAACCTGGCAACCAGTGATACTTGGAGATCAGATAATAGACTGTACTGCAGCCAGGGGGCTCCAGGCCACTGGCTGCTAACAGGCCGGACTCTCTGAGGAGCAGGAGTCCTAGTTGCAACTGACACTTGGTGGAATTGTGTCACAGCTAGTACAGATAGACTGAGCACTCAAGGGGTGAGTGACAGCCTGGAAGGTTGGGCAGGCCAGGTCGGCAACACACGAGCAGATAAGGTACAGAGACAGAAGGCTGATTCGGTAACCGGGTACAGGCAGAGTTTGGCAACAGGTAGGCAGATATGCAGAGGTACCAAATCAGAAAGCAATAGAGAGATTGACAGAGCAAATAGTCATAACAGAAATAAAGCAGAGTCCTAGTCTGAGGTGTGAGGTCCTTGGTCTCGACACCCAGGAACTAGTCTAGATAATAACTCAGCAATGACACAGTAACCCTAAGCTTGGGTGTGAGGTCCTTGGTCTCAACACCCCGGAACTGGTCTAAAGTATAACACAGCAATGACACAGTAATCCTAAGCTTGGGTGTGAGGTCCTTGGTCTCAAAACCCTGGAACTGGTCTAAAGTATAACACAGCAATGACACAGTAATCCTAAACTTGGGTGTGAGGTCCTTGGTCTCAACACCCCGGAACTGGTCTAAAGTATAACACAAGAGTAATCTGGCTAAGTGTGAATTCCCAGGTCCACCTGGTTCTAACATACTGTGGGATCTGACTGAGGTCTGAGTGCTCACACATAAGTATTCGCAACGGCAGACTACCTGAGACTGACCAGCAAGATCTATATATACTGCAGCGCTCCTCAGCGCCGCCCAGCGCCACTCAGCCAATCAATAACTGCGCTGGGATCAGCTGATCAACATGATCAGCTGATCCCTCTCCTACTGGCATAAAGGTCCTGCCTCCCAGCGCGCGCACGCGTAGCTCTCCATCTGTGTGCACCAGAAGGCCCAGACAAACCAGACGCATGCCGCTGTGTGGAAACCGCCGGTCTGAACGCAGAGACAGCCGCCCCGCTGCCAGACCGCGCGGCAGCATCTCCGCAATCCATTACACTAACACCTCTGGATGAGATGTCTTAGTGACAAAGAGGGTTTGGATATTTGGCATGCCCAATATGTGTATGTTCTGAAGGCGGGCACTCTCCACACAGCTCATAAACAAGTTGTATTTGTTGTATTGACCTGAGGAGGCTGGCAAGGACCCATGAAACATGTCCTTACAAGCATAACCTTTTTTTGAACATTAAAGTTTCCTTTTTCCAAATTTCTTGTGTGAGTCCTCACATGTAGTAAGATGCCTTTTAAAATATTTTTTTCTTCTAAGTAGTAATCCACTCCAGAACATAACGTATTGGGCACCTCCCCAGCATCCAAACCCCCTAGACAATATACAGGTGTGTGTGTGTGTGTGTGTGTGTGTGTGTGTTCTTGTGATTCCTCAGTCATGTTTGAATATATTTAGTAAGACAGTAAAAGCTATTGAGTTAATGCCTGCTACAGCTATCCTTTTTTCCTGGCAACTGTATTCTCTAGTCTAGTGATCCTCTTCAAAGAAAGGCTCTTGTGCTAGAATAGGGATAATACTTGAATGGCAATGTCAGGCTAAGTTGGCAATATTACAGTATTAGTTTGAGAATTAGTTTGAATAACAGGTTAGACCCAGGAAAATTTTAAAACGTGAAAATTACAGTTAGTAAGAGTTACGTGGGTAAGATCAGGATTTTCTTCAGGAGGATTTTGTCAAGGAGAGGGCTAAGGCTAACTCTAAGGGTCATATTCTCTAAACTGTGGTAAAATCAGGGTTGCTTATAAACTACGCTAGTACGGATCTACGCGTCGTAGTCTGCAACTACGCATCATAGTTCATAGACGAAGTTTAAAAACTACGCGTATGTATTTCCGCGTAGTCGTAGTACTGCTATGCGAAGCTTCGCCCGCTACGTGTAGTTGACGCATGTATTGCGAAGTCAACTACGCATGCGGTAACTGTCTGCATCTACACGGATCATTGCGCATGCGCAGAAATATTATTGCCCTTCTATATGTATACAATTCCGCATTGGAAGGTGGAATGTACGCATATATTAGTTCACCCATGCGCATAGTTAGCGGATTATTGCGGAAATTTTTCCGCATAAGAGCATAAGCGTCCGCATAAACTACGCAAAGCTTCCGTATTTTAATGCGTAGTCTACGAAATGCAAAAGTAGTGAAGTTTCTGATTTCGTAGCCGTAGTTTGCGAAGCGTAATTGCGGAAAACTATGCGTAGTTCCAGCGTAGCGAAGTTGGCTGACTACGACCATCCCTAGGTAAAATGTACATATTCTGTATGTCTAATTTGATATCTTCCTTTGGCACAATCTTGCAAAATCAGATAAAAATGGGTATATATATACTATAGCACTCTGTACTATACTGTACAGTATGTATTCTGCAGTCTGTCATTATTGGAATCGTTTATTGTAATTTCCACAGTTCATCTGCTACTAGTGCCAACTAGTTAGAAATGTTTAAACACTAAAACCTCTCTGTCTTAAGAAAATAAATCAAGGACTAACTGCCCTTGATGTGCCTCTTTTCATTATTGAGAAGACAGCATGGTTGAAATTCATCAACGTTCTATAGAACAGAGCAACAGGGAATCCCTGTCTTCATTTTCATTTAACCAATATCTATCCAGAGGAGTCAGAGATATATTATCCCTCCAGCAATAAAAATATTATTTTTTTGAAATAACCATTACTTTCTTCATTCAAATGCTAATAGATGGCATGCAGGCTTGAACTGCTGTGTGTTTTATTGCTCATTTTGTTCTGTTTATGTTTAGATGCAATTTTATATATTTTTTCTATCATAAAATAATTTGGAGTGCATTACTGCAAATCAGTTCTACAGTGATATTAAGGCAATGACAAGTATTTAACTGAAATGAATTTTTTACAAAGACAAGTCTTTTTGTCTAATTTGTACTCATTTTTCAATAATTCAGTTTCACCCATCATTGTTTTTTTTTTATTTCATTCAAACTCAGTATCTACTTTTAAGTAGAGATGTGGTACTACGCTATGGAAGATGTTGGCGTTATTTAAATAATAATAATACTAATAATAATAATAATTATTATTATAATAATAATATTTAATAATGTGCAGTAACTGTCTGGGAAGCAGCCTCTAGGCTAGGAGGACCCTTTCTCACTTTTTCACCCCAAATACACAGGCACTGGCTTGGTTGCTGACATTTGCTCATGATGTACATACAGGGCAGAGTAGTTATACAGAGCATTTTACCTGGTTAAACTGGCACAAATATGCGTATGGCTCCACAGTTGTCTTCCACATCACCTAATGCAGGAACATTAAGAGCAGCGGAGATGTTAGCTACAAACTGCAATAAAGTGGACATGACCCTGTGCTTGCAAAGTGGGGGGCAACACTTGTAAAGAGGGGGCAAGTTACACAGGCTTATTATTCGGGGTGTGGACTTATTCTGGTAGAACATGCTAATGGTTGAATTTTGAACAGCCACCATCAATATTGGAAGGGATGTTTGCAGCCCTTGTTATCCGAGAGTTATAGTGGCCACACCTGTTGTGAAAGGGGAGGAGAAGGTTATGATGGCTGCACGTGTTATGGGGGGGGGGTATGGGGGTAAGGCACACACTTGCTATGGTGGAGTTTAAGGTGGTCACACCTGTTGTGGATTTATGACTGGGGATCCCCATGGGTAAGGAAGGGACCTAGAGTGGAAGCATCAAATTTTCGCAGGGGTCCTTGGTTTAAAGCTATGCCCCTGAAAAGACCTTTATGGTGTCAGGAACACTGTTGCACCCTGCTTCACCGGCTGGTGTTATCACGAGTCACCAGCAGGTGGCTCTGCTATCCCTGCTATGTTACCTGCAGTTTCCAGTTTCACCACAAGATGGAGTATCACTGTCAGGAACACTGTTGCACCCTGCATCACCGGCTGGTGTTATCACGAGTCACCAGCAGGTGGCTCTGCTATCCCTGCTATGTTACCCGCAGTTTCCAGTCTCACCACAAGATGGAGTATCACCTTCTGGGCATGTCTCTGATCAACAGTTGTTTTCCTAGCAGTTTACCATTTCCTATTTAAGACAACCACACCCCTTGCAGGATTGCCAGATCTTGAGTTAGCTTGGCTTCTGTTGCCTGGTACACCTTCTGATACCCTGCTCGGTAATCTTTTATCTTGATCTGCCCGTGTATGACCTTAGTTTGTTCTCTGACTTTGATCCGGTTACTTGATCCTGTCTGCTCTGTACTCATTAATCCTGATCTGTTCGTGTATGACTTTAGCTTGCTCTTTGACATTGCTCCTGTTACCTGATCCTGTACCTCGATTATATGAATATTGTGATATTGTATATTTTGTATATAGTTGTTAGTTTGCTGTGTGTTTGTGGGAGAGAATACTGTCACTTGTATGTGTATAGCACAGTGTATTAAAAACACAGTTTCACTTATCTTTGTGACCAGACTTTTGTATATGCTGCTAAACGTGGTCACCAAATATCTTGTCTACAGAAGTCGTAACATACGGTTTCTTAACATTGAAATGATGCAATGCATTTTAAAGAGAACCCGAGGTGGGTTCTAGGAACGCTAATTGCACACAGAGGCTGGGTCTGCATATACTGCCCAGCCTCTGTTGCTATACCGATCCCCCCACAGGCCCCCCTGTGCTCTGCTTGACCCCCATAAATCATACGCCAAGCTGTCGACATGCAGCATGTCACAGCCGGCTGTTTATCTCTGCATCTGTCAGTCTCGGCGCTCCCCCGCCTCCTCCATAGCACCGGTTCTCGCCCGCGTCCCTTCCCTCCAATCAGCGGGGAGGGAAGGGACGCGGGCGGGGACCGGCGCTATGGAGGAGGCGGGGAGCGCCGAGACTGACAGATACAGAGATAAACAGCCGGCTGCAACACGCTGCGTGTCGACAGCTTGGCGTATGATTTATGGGGGTCAAGCAGAGCACAGGGGGGTCTGTGGGGGGATCGGTATAGCAACAGAGGCTGGGCAGTATATGCAGACCCAGCCTCTGTGTGCAATTAGCATTCTTAGAACCCACCTCTGGTTCTCTTTAAGTGTCAGGTTTGTTGAAATTAAAATCACATTCTTCAGTTCAAATGAGGACATGTTATATTATTATTATTATCCATACATTGTCCATGTCCATTCTGTACTGTGCATGGTGCTGTGCTTAATGGATAAGGCAGCATTGGTTTTGGTGGATAGAATGCTTATATTTTCCTTGATCCAAATATCCACTATTTGATGTGCTGCATAAAGTCCAAACAGGTAAATGTATTACTTTGTGTGTCTTTTTGTGTGTTTATTATTTTATTTTTTTATATATTTTTAATCTTCAGATCTGTGTAGTCACAATAATATTGCAGGTCACAGGTTTTTGACCTGTTTCTCATCCACATACCTGAACTGAATAGTTCTACCTGAATAGTTGGTTTACTAAAGCTGTAGAACAGTGGAGAACATAAGTGATCCAGGATACCTGCACTGTCTGCTTTTAGTTTTCAAATGTATGAAAACCTTCTCAAGTCCACTTTAGATTACAGTTAGGGTTGATGAAAGGTAAGTAAATTATTGTTTGTATTGACATCATGACAAGAGCTTTTATTTAATAAAACCAGAACATTTTTGGTTTATTAAAAAAAATGAAAAAAATATTCTCACTTCAATATCAGTGAGGGTCACACTGTAGTTACTGCCTGTCTGAGTCAGGACTGAGTCAGCAACTTACATACCTGATATTTAACTTTCAGGCAGATAAAGAAAAAAAGGAACACAGCATAGTTATTTGTGTGCTAGGTACTGTACATACACATGTCTATCTCATCATGTCACATGTCACTTCGGGTATCCTTCAAGTCAGTTAAGGAGAGCTAAACCATGAGTTAAGTTAGATAAGGAGAGCTAAACCTTGAGTTAAGTCAGTTAAAGAGAGCTAAATCATGAGTTAAGTCATTTAATGAGACTCTGAAGTCTCCTAAAATTCAGCTCTTTATTGCAAAAACCTCTGTAACTTTTTTGCCCTAACTAAAACGCCGCATCCCCGCGGCTGAATTCTGACTAAATCCCCCCAAACTCCCCGGGGCACACTGCGGGGAGAGCTTCAGTGAGAGGCAGAGCTTTTGGCTGCAGCATCTATCAGCGCGTATCTCCGCCTACGCCCACCCCTCTCAGTCTTCCTTCACTGAGAGGGGCGGGGGAGAGGCAGAGGTGGAAGCAGGAGATTTGGGCTCATGAGACAAGTGGACAAAAAGGGCGCCCCATTCACTCCCATTATAAATATCGTTTAATGGGTGCCGAACAGGGAAAAAAAGGCGCCGGAGATTATTAACGTATTACAAACGGCGCCCGGAGATTTTTAAGGTTTTATAACTGTGCTTGTGATGATTTAACTTTACAAAATGAGCCTGTGACGCATAACGTCTATAAAGATACTAAATCACTATTTCTAAAACATTTCTAAAACATTATTATCCACCCCAAAAAATTATTTACATTTTTTTATTTACATTTTTTATTTATTAATGTTTGTAAAACATTATTATCCATAGGGGGTCTTAGGTTTAGGCACCACCATGGGGGGTCTTAGGTTTAGGCACCAACAGGGGGGTCTTAGGTTTAGGCACCAACAGGGGGTCTTAGGTTTAGGCACCACCAGGGGGGTCTTAGGTTTAGGCACCAACAGGGGGGTCTTAGGTTTAGGCACCAACAGGGGGATCTTAGGTTTAGGCACCAACAGGGGGGTCTTAGGTTTAGGCACCAACAGGGGGGTCTTAGGTTTAGGCACCAACATTGGGGTCTTAGGTTTAGGCACCACCAGGGGGTCTAGGGGTTATGGATAGGTACAGGGAGGGTTTTTAACAAAAGTAAATATAAGTTGCAGTTTAGAAACAGGGAAGATTAACGTTTTAAGAATTGCCGATCTCATATACATTATTTAATGATTTATACATTCTTAAAACACTATTTGTAAACAAAATTCTGCACAATATTTTTATAAACGATAATACTGCTTATCGTTTACACCACGCGCCCCTTTTTTCCTGACGCCCTTTTTTGATGTACGCGCAGAGATACACACGGATTGACGCGCATGGTGGCAGAGCTGCAGCTGAAAGCTCTGCCTCCTGGGGCAGCAAAATCCACGACCAAGAAAGTCGTGGATTTTTCAAAGTGAGTTTGGGGGGATTTAGTTACAGTTCAGCCACGGGGATGCAGCGTTTTAGTTAGGGCAATAATGTTAAAGAGGTTTTTGCAATAAAAAGCTGAATTTTATGAGACTTCAGTGTTTCTTTAAGGAGAGTTACATTGTGAGTTAATAAGTAAGGTGAGATAATTTAGCAGAAAAGCTTTGTGAATGAGGCCCATAGATAGAGGAAACTGAAAGATATTTTGACCAGCTGGTGAAATTACAGAAGGGTGTAGAGATGAAGGAGTAGTTAATCCCATTTGCTGGAAATATACAAAGGCACTACAAAAATACTAATTTTATGAAAATGTATACAGATTTGGTTTCAGGGCTTTATTAATAATCTCTATTGCCTAATACCACTGATCTTCACCAGAAAATTCTGCTCCTACCCATAGCTAGGGATGGTCGGAAATGTCAATTTCCGATACTGCAGTAATTCTGATTTCCGCCAATGCCGATTACCGATTTCATGGATTTCCGAGTAGTGTTTTTTTGAGTCATTTTTTGCATTCTCTGATTGGCCAAATACTTCCGAGTTGTTTCTGCATTCGCTGATTGGTCCATTGATTTTGAGTTCTGTAATTGGGCTAAAATTACCGAATTGCAGTAATGCTGTATTTCTTCAGAAATCCAATTTCCGTTTTCCGATCGGAAATTAGGATTTCTGATCGTAAATTTGAAAATTTCAGTTCTGCGAAATCCGAATGAGAATCCCTACCCATGGAAGGTAGTGTGTTACTTTGCTGCAGGTGGCAACCAGATCACAATGTCTAATGTAACCCTCATGAGTGACAAAAAAAACAGGAGGGCAAGCCCTAAAGTATAGAGAAGGACAAGGATAACAAGTGCTGACATGGTAATCAGACTCATGGACCAGACAGGATAACTGGACTGATAAGCTAGTAGACAGTAACAGAGCTGACAGACAGGCTGAGGCTCCTTGCTAAACAATAGTTGCATGGAAATTACTGGGTAGGAAAAACAAATAATAGCATCCAAGTGCCACCAAAGAGTTTGACATCTTGGTGAGAAGACCAAGATCCACATGATCAACAGGTAATCTCTGCTAGTCCTCACCAAAATACGCACCGAATAAATAACTCCTGCACTAGAGTCCCTTAAGGGCATGCACCATAATCACTCGATGCTGAATTTACAAATTAGAAATTACAGAAATGGTTTATAATTACTTGTAGTTTCAGCAAGGAGGTTGTTGTGGCGTTGATGTGCTTGGAACTCCATCTAAATGAATGACGTGCCAAAGGCAACACAGAGGTCCTACCATGGTCCAGTCTATATCTCACTGTCTGATATATGCTGTACATATATATATATATATATATATATATATATATATATATATATATATATATATATATATATATATATATATATATATATACACACTCACACACACACTCACTCACACACACACACACACACACACACATATATGCAGTATATAGTATACAGTATATCGGTATGTTGCTGATTTCTGAGCAGCAGATTAGAACATATTTATGTAACAATATATTCACAAGGAAAAAAACTTCTGGTTTATCGAACCAGTTCATATTAATTCAGTCATGTATTTTACTTGTTTCCTTCCTGTATTCTAATTAAAGTAAGATATTGATTTTAGCAATAATTACTTGCAATACAACACCAAGTCTTTATGTTAAGATTAACTTCTGCTCATTATATGGGAACCTGATATTGCTTGATTATTTTGTAGGAAACATATTTACAAGTAAAGAACATCTGCAGATTACTAAAGGATATTAAAGTCCCAGATTAGGCCCAAATGTATTCCTAGATCTGTGTAGGCAAATAGTTGAAGAGCTTAAATTGGTCTGTGAAGAAGATCCATGATCAGCTATTGCCAAATTCATCACATTTTCAAGGGGCTGCGATAATTTGGCAATATTTCAAACTTAAAGGGAACCAGAGATGAACGATTCACACAAAATAAACATATCAGTTGATAGCTTGTAAAGAATAAATGCTCTACCCGATAATTTTGCCACTCTGGTGTGCCTTTTTGAGTGTTTTTTATGCATTATTGCTCCAGGAAATATCCAATATGGCCGCCGGCTCATATTCCTTCTGTTTCCAGGTTATGAGGTGTTCTGGATGTGCTTTCTAGGCTATATGAGACTATAGACAAGCAGGGCTGCTGTAGGCTTTCATCTGTGTTTTTCAACTTCATATTCTGGTATACTGTGTGGCTGCCTGTAGGAAGTGTCTCTCATAGTAATGAAACTGCATACAGTAGATAATAATGATGACTGGCTGCACAGACAGAGCACACAGATCACACAGCCACACTTGTCTGTTAGACAGAGATTTTTCCTGCAGCAGCAGCCCCATCCCAGTCATCACAGCTCTCAGTATGTAAAGCATGAAATTTGAGCCAGGAGGGGGGAGGCTTGGGCTTGAAAACACTCCACAGAAGAGTGACTCAGCTATAATGATTCCAGCTTAAACCTCGACTGAATAGTCGGTGGATTCTTATCACAGTTGATAACAGATAGATTAGACTGAGAAGAATAAAACTAAAAGCCAGGTAGGTGTTTACTGTCATGTTCCCACTAATAAATGTAATAAAATACATGAGAGTGCTTCGTCTCTGGTTCTCTTTAAAGATAAATTTTGAAAAATCCTGGGCACTTAACATTACACTCCCACAAACACTGGTTAACACCTGCATTTCCCAGTTCCCCTTTAGATGGGAACAAGAAGCGATCACATACCTAGGGATTAAAATACCCACAAAGATGAAAAACCTTTTTCAGCTCAATTACATCCCACTAGCCGAAAAAGTGTCAAAGGACTTAGCTGACTGGACCTCTTTAAAAGGCCTTTCATGGTTCGGCAGAATGGCTGTAACAAAGATGACAATCTTACCAAAAATACTCTACTTACTGCAAACACTACCAATAAATGTCCCTGCTAAGTATCTAAAAAATCTCCAATCCACAATAAACACCTTCATCTGGGCAAATAAGAGAGCGAGACTTAATCACGAGACTCTATCTTTACCATATGACTTAGGAGGAGCAGGCTTACCTAACCTAAAAACATATTACCTGGCGGCACATCTGCTGAGAGTAATAGACTGGACTACAGAATCGTCCAAAAAAGATTGGACACACATAGAGCAATCTTTGTGTGGGACTCCTAGACAAGGCCTAGCTTGGTTGAGTACCAACTCTTTTAAGACCCTGAGAATCAGCCACTTCCCAATCCGAGCCACATACAAAGCCTTTCAACAATGCTGCTTCACCCTCAAAATTTCGAATAACCCAGGCCCTATGACTCCTCTGAAGGGAAACCCTGACTTTACACAGAGAGAATCCTCTCAATTTTTAAACTCATGGGCCAAAGTAGAAAGCCCAAGAATCCTACACTTTACTTTAGGAACTCGTATCAGAAACTGGGCGGAAGTTAAGCACCCCGATGAAGGTGTTGAACTTCCAAGATGGCTCTATTTTCAAATCAGACACTATATTAGCAGTACATATTTGAAGGAGAGAGCCTTGACATCTCCCACAGTTTTCGATCATAAATGTATGGAAAAAACTTGCAAAACACACATGCTTTCATGGGCTTATTCTCTTCTTATTACTATCAAACCTCCTACAGTTCTCAAGTTCCAACAACAGTGGAATGATCTCTTACCATCACCTCTACCACAATCCCAATGGGATACGATCTTTGTAAATTCACACAAATCCTCCTGGGATTCTAAAGCAAAAGAACAAAATTTCAAGTTCCAAACACAAATTCTACCCTAGTATACCTAGCAGCTGTTGGAGATGTCAGGGCGACACAGGTACCCTCTTACATATCGCATGGGAATGCCCCTTGCTATTGAATTTCTGGAAAGAAGTTCATAGAATTACCTGTTCGGTGTCCGGGCTGCCCCTTACTTTTTCTCCAGACACATTCCTACTACACAACTCCACACTTTCTCCCACTGCCTACAAGAAATCAATACTCCCACATATGGTTTCTGCTGCCAGAAATTTAATTCCAGCACTATGGAAATCCACCAAAGTCCCTACAATTAAGCAGTGGTTCCAAAAAATTAACAAAGTTAGAGATATGGAGGAAATAGTACTCATTGCTCATGAACAAGCACATAAAATCTCTACAATCTGGGCTAGTTGGTATGAATACCAATCTTCAGAAGAATATTTAAATATCATGAGATAAGACCTTTAGACCAAGGAAAGAACACAGGCCTTGATTAGAGTATTCCACTCCATTTTAAGAACTGGAAAAATAAACTATAGCCCCTGAGACTAGCAACCCAGCCTTCTAGCTCATATTCCCAGAGAACAGAAAAAGGGGAGATAAAGAACGCAAATAATAATCTTCCTGGATGGGGCCAATATAACTCAGACCTCTCTTCTATCAACAAGACCATATCATAATATAGCTCAATATTTAGGAATTTTAAGTCTGAATTATAGGAATATACAATTGATAGAAATGTACGCTTTAAGAGTCAACTCAATGTCATTAACAATATAGATCTATAACCTTGCTAATGAAAGAAGGATGCAAACGCTTGGATATTACTGTTTCCATAAAAACCTGCTGTAAACTTTATTGAATGATCACTATGTTCCATTTGTATCACTTTTATGTGAATGTTTCTGTTATCTTACTTTTTCTCAATAAACATTATTGAAACAAATTCATCACATTTAAAGTTCCTGGTAAGGAAACAAGACTGAGAATGCTTCCTGCATCACTGATTGTCTGTGCTGTAGGCTACAATCATCTCAGACTGTGCTGATCACCTACAGTATGAGCCATGAACATTATGCAGCCAAGGCATTAGGGGCATCCATACCCAGAGAGTCCGCCCTCCTCCATATTTCAATATGCCCTTCACACCACACCAACCACACGCACATATGATTATGCTTTCTCTACCTGCCCGTTATCCCTACACATTTAGTCATCATGTGTAACTCCCTTCCCACATAGTTCACTATGCACTCCTGACCTATTCATTTGTGTACAGTCTTCCTCCAAGAAACACCCATCCCATCACATTTCATCAACCTATGTTACGTTGATGTTGTAAATACAGACTGAGAACACTTTGGCTCAGTTGGTGAGCTTAAGCGTGTTAAAGTGTAACCAAGAGCCCCTGTCACTGTTTTCCTGTTGTGTGCTGCAGCACCCTCTGTATTTATATATTTCTTATGGAGACTGGAGATCTCCAGTGCTGCGTGCATGCTTTGCATAGTATTGCATATAATTTGGTTTGTGCTGCTCATCCCTTGGCTTATATTATTTTCCCCTGTAAGTGTGTATAACCACACCCATCTCTAGCACAGTTAAGCATGTAAATGAGCGGAGCTCAGTGTTGAGTCAGCAGCTAGTAAGAAGGTGAGGTGTTTTTAATTTCCTTTTTTTCCATTTCGTTGACTCTTGGGCTTTTGAATTTGTTTCCACTAGAACAATAAGAAAAACTAGCATTTTTGCCTGGTTAGAGTAGGCATTAAAGCGTAACCAAGAGCCCCTGTCACTATTTTCCTGTTATATATATGTATACAGTATATCCAGTTCGGCATATCTGGACGAGCTTCCTCGTCCAGATAGGCACTGCTGCTCCCGCCGCATGGTGCGCGTGATCGGGCGCGCTCCCGCGCGCGCACCCGCCGCCCGCCGCTAGCCCCCCGATCAGTGAATGGGAATATAATTCCCATTCACCGATCTAACTTCCTCGCAGAAATACCGACGCTTTTTTCTCCAGAGAGCGCAGTATTTCTGCCCCCAGGAAACTTCTCCTCTGCATTTTAGTTCCTGGATGCGAGATAGTTTCGCATCCAGGACTTTTCTCACTAGTAAACTGCACCCACATACATTTTTAAACAAACAATTATATTACTTTACATTTAAAATTAGCAGTTTCCCTCCCACACCAAAAATTACGCACATACATTTTTTGATCATGCTGATTGTATGGCGGGGAAGTAAAAATAATAATAAATAAATAGTAAAATGTATTTAAAATACATTTTAATAATAACATAAATATTAATTATTTTAATAATAACATAAATATTTGTAAAAAAAAATAAACATCTGGTGGTGATCAGACCCCACCAACAGAAAGCTCTGTTGGTGGGGAGAAAAGGGGGGGGGGGGATCACTTCTGTGCTGAGTTGGACAGCCCTGCAGCGAGACCTTAAAGCTGCAGTGGCCTATTTGTTAAAAAATGACCTGGTCTTTAGGGGGGGTTAACACTGCGATCCATGCTCCGTGAGGATGTATAGGGAACGGGCTGCATGTGTTTGCCTGACCGACGCAAATGAGAACACGGGTTCTTCGCCGCGGACTGTCCACCGGCAAACAGTTCGGGCCATCCCTACTGGCAGCCCATATAGAGAGCTCAGCCTCTCGTACTAGGTGAAATGTCTCCATTATGGCATTGTCCCTGTTATCCACAAGCTCTCCAGTGTGTGCTTTATTGTCTTGTCTTTTTTTCTCCTAGACACTGTGCACAGAGTGTCACCCAGTCACCCAGATTTTGCAATGATAGATAAAAGAAAAAATATTTCACAACAGCCGAGATTTGTTGCTGTATTTTCAAGGTTTGTGCATACAGCACATGTTAATTTCACCGGGCATGACGCAAATAATATATTTTTGACAACAACTTGGTAATTTGACAGTTTTTTTTAGATGTCTGATAAGACAAAAAAATAAATCAGGTGATATATATTAGAATTCTGCCATGAAGAGTAAAGGCGAAGAAATTAAAAGACAAACATCCCTCTCTGATGCATAAAACCTAACTGCTGCTGCAGTGCACATAAAGAGCGAGTATTCAGATTATAGCAAATCCCCATTTGTGACCGTTTCTCTTCATACTACCTAACCTCATGTGTAAGTGTTTGCAATGGCATTGCATGACAGATTACAAGCTTCTTTGTACAAATAAGTGATGCCTCTTTTACGGGCTGCTCAGCCTGCTACTCAAACATGGGTCATCTCGGAGGTTAAATAAACTATTGCTATTCCGTATTTACACTGCTGCTAAACAGCATTAAAATAATATCAAGGCTGATAAAAGCATATGCTCTTTGAAACACAGTCTTCTGGACAGAACTTTTGTTGCTGAATTCTGAAAGCAAGTATGCTTGTACTGCTCAGCTTGCAGAATCAATTTTAGGAAGCACAATGACTACAAAATTGTATGAAATGGCCCACTACTCATAAACTACCATAAATGTCTCCGAATCTGTCTGTGAGTGAATGATGACTTCAGAATACTAGCATCAATTTGACACATTGTTTATGGCCATTGAGTCCCTGAAAATGATTTTAAAATACAGTGATACAATGCATCATATCACTTTAGCCCCTGGAATACAGAAAAAAATGTATTTTCCTTTTATCTGTCTTTGGTCATGGCTTACCTGAATATGCCTGAAGAATTACATGTTAATAATATATACAGCTTTTAGTACAGTTGCAAGCAAGTATAGTGACTGCAGATAGACACAGAGATAGCTAAAGATAGCTAAAGCATTGGAATAATAGTAACTTAAAGGGGCACTATAGGAAAAAAAATATATTGTTCTGATTACCCTTTTAATATGTAAATACTAGGGAAGACAACAATTTTCAAGCAGAGTTTTCTATTCCAAAGCCTCCTGCAAGTGCTAATTTACATCATGTGACAGCTTTTCTCTGTCAGTAACCAGCCTTGCCAACGTTGTAGTCCCCTCCCTCCCTCACTCACTTGGTTCTTTTCTATCTCTGTCACACACGCAGGCAGGCCTTTTTTACCTCTGGAATTATTCCTGCACACAGGGCTCTATGTGTGCTATTGTGTGTAATTGCTGTCTGAAAGACTTGTCAATAATCAGGCAGCTAAATTAGAAAGCCCCAGGAA
Source organism: Hyperolius riggenbachi (assembly GCF_040937935.1). Lineage (NCBI taxonomy): Eukaryota > Metazoa > Chordata > Amphibia > Anura > Hyperoliidae > Hyperolius > Hyperolius riggenbachi. The sequence goes on from NC_090646.1 coordinate 401,164,185, forward strand.
TGATCTCACAGGCTTCTGTATCAAAGGCAGTTCATTTACCTCAATGCTATGGCTCCTGTTGTGAGGGATGAAATGAAAAAAAAATCTACTCATTATTTTTTAGCCTGGTCATTCAGCACATGCAATTCTACCTTCAGAGGTAGAAGTGAGAACGTGTAAACCAGTGGTAAACCAGTGGTTTATTGTGAATTTTTAATCTGAGATGCTGGCTATAACTGGTCACAGAAGTAAAGGAACCAAAGTTTGCAGTTTGAAGATGATAGTGTGTATCCTGGTGTCAGTTACCCAACCCCAGTTCATTTTTTATAGAATCTAGAAAGAGAAGAGTTAATGCATTTGCAGTTGATGATGTAAAGGTATACAAATACATTCATCTCTATCTGGGCGGATGTCACCAGGTTCCATGTTTACAGGTGTATGGGCAGGAAAGCTTCACAAGGGGAGAAGATCTGGACACTGGACCCATAAACAATGATCATTTACTAGCACAGCTGTGCTTGTGCAAAATAAAAAGCCATAGGTTGGATGTGCTTGACAACAGCAAAAAAGGGAAATCAGAGGCAGCATATACTTTACATCTAGACCTTGTTTCCCCTTATCGACCAGAGCAGTTTTGATGGTTTAGCTATGTCCCTATTTAATCAGCAATAACTGTATCCCTACTTATGACATCTAAATGATCTATATCATTCTTTCAAGACCAAAAAGACTTTCATTAGACAATGTTTTTTGTACAAAAACAATTTTTTTTTCTTATGCAATTTAATGGGAAAAATAGGACAAAATACATTATTTCTCAATTTTAGCAAATTCAGTTTAAAAATAAAAAGTGCTGCTGGAGATAAGAAAATCCATTCATTTTATTTGGATATTTCTCTCATTTATCACAAAAATTAAATTATGTTCCTGTCGCAAGGTATGGTGATAATATTTGATTCTGAAATAAAGGAGGGTATTTGCTACAGCATGTACTATTCAGTTTTTAATGTTTATCATCTGACAAGCCAGGACTCTGAAAGGTCACCCAGGACATCACAAGATGGTGGATAGAATCATACAGATACACCCTATCCCACTCTGCACCCCAAGATTGGTCTGCTCAACAAAAAAAGACCCAGAAAAGAGAGTAAGTACCTTTTCCAATGTAAAGGGGTTGGTCAGTCGCTACTACACAAAAGTTACTGTTTAATAAAAACAAAGCCTAAGCAAAGGTCAATTAAGAATGAACAGGCAGAGCCACAGACATTGCATAGAAGAAGAAAAGAGGGAATACTGCAAAGTACACTATAAGAAAACACACACAGTAAAACGTCAGGGACAAACAGGAAAAACAGTCTTAAAACACACTTGAAGTGAGAGGGATATGCAGGCTGCTATATTTATTTCCTATTAAACAATACAGATTGCGTGGCTGTCCTGCTGATCCTCCACCTCTAATACCTTTAGCCATAGACCAACATGCAGACCAGATGTTTCTGACTGATGTCTGACTAAATTAGCCCCATGCTTGTTTCAAGCGTGTGATTCAGACACTACAGATGCTTGTAAGATCAAGAGGACACCAGGCAACTGGCATTGTATAGAAGGAAATAAATATGGCAGACTCCGTTTCAATCTCACTTCAGGATAAAGCCAACTACTAGGGTGCCACACAGTCAAAGCTGCTTACATTAAAAACCATAAGAATTTATATGGCTGTGGGAAAAGCCCAGCTCATTCCTTTTATCCAGACCTCATTAGATTACACTATCCTTCTTTTAGATAACATTTGTGGTGTGGCGGTGTGCCGAACCACAAATGTGGCACACCGCCGTGCAATGAAAGTCTATGGAGACTTTCATACTGTAAAGATAAGGTGTAACACGACGGAAGTGACGTAGGACAAGAACTATGTTACCGCGCAGCTTCTGCATCGAGTTGCTGCGATCTGAGTCGGCCCGGAAGTCATGTTAGTTTATGGCGCTGCGTGGATTTTTAAAAAATCCCCTATCAAACACACAAAGGGCAAGCACCATCAACCCCACCCAAAGGTATCTGGGTAGTCCACTATGAGTGTGCAGAAAGGAACTCAAATAGTGTACAATAAAACAAGCAAGAGAAAGTAGTTCCCTAAATGGACCGCACCACTCACATGAGTCAATGTAACATCACCTTTATTCACAAAAAATATATAAAAACACTTAAAAACAATAAGGATTGCCATGCATAGAAATGATCAATAAATAAAGACAAGAAATGTCACAGTAATTGATCAGGTCTCACACCACATACAAAAACATAAATAAATAGCAGCACAATTATTAAATGGCAGTGTGAAACAAAATCCATAAGCCACACTGCCAGCCACAGACAAAATAAATAGACCGATAAGCCTCAGCAGTAACAGTGTACTCAAACATGATAAATAAATCTAAAAAATGACAAGTGAGGTAGAATCCCAAAGGAAAATAGAAGGTGCCAAGATAGCAAATAAGATACAGTACCAGTGCAAGAAAGTGCAAAAATGGCGTAAAGAACGCTACAGTAAGAAGGTGCAAGCGGATAAGAAATGTGAAAGAAGACAGCGTCAACACGCTGAATGAAAATACTGGTGCTTACCAGGTAAGGACGTTAGCAAATGGAGTGGGGCATGGCGTCCTGCAGGTGCCGTCGCGATTCGCCGCTCTAAGGGTCCAGCGGCTTCCACTGGGCATGTCGCGACGAATGAATGAATCGCGATGGCACCCGCAGGACAGCGTGTTGACGCTGTCTTCTTTCACATTTCTTATCTGCTTGCACCTTCTTACTGTAGTGTTCTTTACGCCATTTTTGCACTTTCTTGCACTGGTACTGCACCTTATTTGCTATCTTGGCACCTTCTATTTTCCTTTGGGATTCTACCTCACTTGTCATTTTTTAGATTTATTTATCATGTTTGAGTACACTGTTACTGCTGAGGCTTATCGGTCTATTTATTTTGTATGTGGCTGGCAGTGTGGCTTATGGATTTTGTTTCACACTGCCATTTAATAATTGTGCTGCTATTTATGTTTTTGTATGTGGTGTGAGACCTAATCAATTACTGTGACATTTATTGTCTTTATTTATTGATCATTTCTATGCATGGCGATCCTTATTATTTTTAAGTGTTTTTATATATTTTTTGTGAATAAAGCTGATGTTACATTGACTCATGTGAGTGGAGCGGTCCATTTAGGGAACTACTTTCTCTTGCTTGTTTTATTTTAAAAAATCCCCGACATCGTGGAGCGCATGCGGGGAAGCGTATTTTAACAATATGCTTTAGTGCACTTCCACATACCCGAAACAGAAAGTGACGGCAAGCGTGCATCACGCGTGCGTCACTTCCTGCTTTGCTGGTGACCAGACAGGGAACACCGTGCAATAGCACGGTGTTCTCTGAAGGCCTGTTTTTTAAAGGTGTTATGCGGTGCATCGGATATGTTATATTTGTGCATCATTTTATTTGTGCTTGTTCAGTACGGTAATTTTTGACTAAATGTTTCACTTCTTTTATCTCTTTCCAGATTCTGACACATTTGTATTGGGCTGGGTATCATACTTTGTTGTATGATAGTGGATGTTTCTTAGAAAGGTCATTTTGGGGGTCATCTACAGTAAATCTTTTCTTTCAGAGTTCTTTTAATGGTTTCTTCTTTAAGTCCCATTGTAAATTGATCCCTCAGATAACTGACGTGATCGACACATGTACTTTTCTCTAAAGTTTCTTCTTTCTTTTGCACAGCATTCAAGAACGCTTTCAAAGACATTCTTAAACTAAGAAAGGTTTTAATCTTCTTTCTGTAAACTATGCATAATTTCTTAAACTAGGAATAACACTCCTAATTCTTTTTGTCATTTAGTCATGAAATGATGGTGCGTATGCAGCAACCACTTCTACTGTTATTGTATAGAAATGGCTACTGAAGTCAAAACAAAAATCAGAGCAGTGGTTGGTATTGTAGATAAAACTATATTGAAGTGCATACTCACATCCATCCTGCCTATTAAACCAAAATTCTGATAAATTAAAGTTTCTAAGAAATTACAGAAAAAAAATTCTTTATTCAGGCTTTCCTGTAGTTAAAGAGTATTTATTAAACAATCTAGCAATAAGAAAAATAAAGTTAACAGTGGTCCAGAACTTCAATTCAGCATAGCTCAATGCTGTGTGATATACTAGAGTCATCAAACTAAATTATTGTTTGCTAAGCTGTAAAAAAGGTAAACTGCTTCATTTTCCAAATAAAGTCTAATCTCATAAAATTCCTTATGCTGGGTACACACGATGTTTTTTTTGGTAAATTTTCCGTCTGATCGATATTCGATTTTCCGAAAGATTTCTGATTCGATTCTGCTATCTTTTCATATCTATTTCCATTCACTTTTATGAGAAAACGATCAGAAAAATGATCGAAAATAAGATCGAACATGTCGGAAATGATCTATCGAACCATCTATCTAAAACAAAATTGTATGGTGTGTACCTAGCATTACAGATCTTGGGGTCAATTCACTATTGTATAGGACAGTGTTACACAAGAAACTTACGCATTGTGCATATAACATGCTAACTATGTAGTTGTACCCAGTAACATGTACATGCAATGTCTGCAAATTTTATTAGCCATTAGTAAAAGAGTAAGGCCATTTACAATTAAAGGGGCACTATGGCGAAAAATTTTAAAATTTTAAGTATGTGCAAACAAACAAATAAACAAACAAATAAGAAGTACGTTTTCTCCAGAGTAAAATGAGCCATAAATTACTTTTCTCCTATGTTGCAGACACTTACAGTAGGTAATAGAAATCTGACAAAAGCAACAGGTTTTGGACTAGTCCATCTCTTCATGGGAGGATTCTCAGGGATTTATTGATTTTCAAAAGCACTTAGTGAATGGCAGTTGCTCTGTCCAACTGCCAAAAAACTGTGTAGCGAGCAGGGAGGCTGGTCAGCATCATTGCTTAAATTCTTTTTAGGGAATATCTTTAAAAAGAATAAAAGTCTTGCTGAGAAACCCCTATGAAGAGATGGACTAGTCCAAAACCTGTAGCTTCTGCCAGATTTCTACTACCTACTGTAAGTGACAGCAAGTCAGCAACATAGGAGAAAAGTAATTTATGCTTCATTTTACTCTGGAAAAAAACGTACTTCTTATTTGTCTACGTTTGCACATATTTTAAATTTTACAAATTTTCGCCATAGTGCCCCTTTAACCAGTTGGTACGCATTTTTTTTTCTTCTCCATAGCAGTGCATTATGAAAAATCTTTCCGTTAAAATGCATTTAGTGTGAACTGAGCCATTGGGAAACATGGACATTACTTTCAAAATCAGTTGTCCTTTCAGTTATAACTGAGAGCAACTGATTAAATGTAAATGAGGCCTAAGACCACATAGTCATAGTAACATCATGTGGCCTGTTACAGGTACATCCACATAGACGATGCAGGTGCCATTTTTGAACCACAGGTAGAGGTGTAGCGAACGGTTCACCGGCGAACGGTTCCAGGCGAACTTCGGGGGTTCGCGTTCGCCTGCACCAGGCGAACTTTTGCGGAAGTTCGATTCGCCCCATAATGCACTATGAGGGTCAACTTTGACCCTCTGCATCACAGTCAGCAGGCACATTGTAGCCATTTAGGCTACACTTAGCCCTGGAGCCCCACCCCCCCCTTATATAAGGCAGCCTCTGGCGGCCATTACAGTCACTCGTCTGCCTGCTATCAGACAGACTAGGGAGAGCTGCTGCAGACTTGTTCTTCTAGGGACAGATTAGTTAGGTTCTTGGCTGCTTAGCTTGCTCCTGGCTGATTGTTATTGCTTTTATAGCACCCAGCAACAGCTCTTGTCAGAGCTCATCCTGTACTTTTTTTTTTTCTGTGTGTCAAACTGACACTTTTGTTGCATGCACAGCATTGCTAATTGATAGTGTGTGTGCCACTGCCAGCAGCCCAGTACATTCAGTGACTACCTGTGTGTGTGACAGGGAGCTGCACATTGTACTACCCAGTACTGCATATACCCCAGTACCTGTTGTGTATACTTAACCCACCTCATCACTGCATATACCTAGCTTTGTGTTGAGTGAACCCAACTCACTGCATCTAAATACCTGTTGTGTTGGGTGAGAACCCACCTGGCCACCTCACTGCATCTAACTACCGGTTGTATTGAGTGAGAACCCACCTCACTGCATCTTAAGTACCTTCACTGTTCAGTGAACCCAGCTCACTGCATCTAACTACCCAGTACCTGTTGTGTATACTTAACCCACCTCATCACTGCATATACCTAGCGTTGTGTTGAGTGAACCCAGCTCACTGCATCTAAATACCTGTTGTGTTGGGTGAGAACCCACCTGGCCACCTCACTGCATCTAACTACCGGTTGTGTTGAGTGAGAACTAGTGTTGGGCGAACAGTGTTCGCCACTGTTCGGGTTCTGCAGAACATCACCCTGTTCGGGTGATGTTCGAGTTCGGCCGAACACCTGATGGTGTTCGGCCTTTTAAGTTCGGGTTCGCCCCGAACTTCTGTATGCCCCCGAACAGGGCCGAACAGGGCCCCTGTTCGGGCGAACAGGGCCCTGTTCGGCCGAACAGGCCGCAATACGGCCCCCCTATGGGGTCGCAGGCATAAGGGGGGAGCATGCCCCGATCGCGGGGGGGGTCGGAAATTCCCCCCACCCCCTCCGCTAGCGCTCCCCCCTCTGCCCGCTTCCCCATAAAAAAAGTTTAAATCAAGTTCAATAGTAGTGTACCTGGGCTGGTGGCATTGGCTGGCAGTGGAGTGAGGAGGAGGAGGAGTCCGAGTAGCAGAGTGACGTTGAGGCCGGGCAGCGGGCGGTTCAGCGCTAGTACCCTTGTGGTACTTCCGCCCTTTCTCTGACCTCACGTCCTCTGCATACGAGGGTACGCATCACGCGTACCCTCGTATGCGTCATCACGCAGAGGACGTGAGGTCAGAGAAAGGGCGGAAGTACCACAAGGGTACTAGCGCTGAACCGCCCGCTGCCCGGCCTCAACGTCACTCTGCTATTCGGACTCCTCCTCCTCCTCACTCCACTGCCAGCCAATGCCACCAGCCCAGGTACTATTGAACTTGATTTAAACTTTTTGTATGGGGAAGCGGGCAGAGGGGGGAGCGCTAGCGGAGGGGGTGGGGGGAATTTCCGACCCCCCCCGCGACCGGGGCATGCTCCCCCCTTATGCCTGCGACCCCATAGGGCCCCCAAAATGGGCATGTTCGGGGGTCCCATTGACTCCCATTGAGTTCGGCGTTCGGGCCGAACATGCCGAACATCTGGCCCATGTTCGGCCTGTTCGGCCCGAACCCGAACATCCAGGTGTTCGCCCAACACTAGTGAGAACCCACCTCACTGCATCTTAAGTACCTTCACTGTTCAGTGAACCCAGCTCACTGCATCTAACTACCCAGTACCTGTTGTGTATACTTAACCCACCTCATCACTGCATATACCTAGCGTTGTGTTGAGTGAACCCAGCTCACTGCATCTAAATACCTGTTGTGTTAGTTGAGAACCACCTGGCCACCTCACTGCATCTAACTACCGGTTGTGTTGAGTGAGAACCCACCTCACTGCATATAGCTAGCATCCCCCCGAGATGGACAAAATGGACAAACCAGGTAGAGGAAGAGGTAGAGGCAGGCCCAGAGGAAGGCCACCAGGCACCGGCAGGTCTGTGCGGGGTGGTGTTTCTCTGATTTCGTGCGGACCTGCCCCAAAGTACAGTGCTCAGAAGAAGGCACGTGCCATCACTTCCCAAAATCGTGAGGAGGTGATTGAGTTTTTAACACAGAACCCCTCATCTCCCGCAGCCACCAGCGCTACAACAAGCACCACATCCGCTGCATTTGACACTTCGCAGGAGTTATTTGGTGGTGGTGGTGAAATCACTGATTCCCAGCCACTACTGCCACAACAACAAGAAGGCGCAGGTACACCACCTCATACGTCTGAGTTAGGTGGCGATAATATGGACGTAACGTGTGTGGATGGGGATGATGGTGGACCACCTGAAGTTGGTGCACTTGAGGAGGTGTCTGAAGAAAGCACAGCTGGCCAGGAGGATTATGATGACGATTATACGGATACCACATATGTTCCCGGTAGAGGAGGTGACCAGGGGGACAGTTCAGAGGAGGAGTCAGAGAGGAGTAGGAGGAGACGACTCCATGATAGAAGCAGAGGGAGCTCGTCCTCAGAAACAGCTGGGGGCAGTGTCCGGTGCCATGTATCGCCAGCTATGGCCAGCCAGCACACATGCCCTTCAACGTCAGCTGCTGATGCCACCGTAGTGCCATCAGCCCAGGGGGACTCAGCGGTTTGGAAATTTTTTCACGTGTGTGTCTCAGATCGGAGCAAAGCCATCTGTTGTCTCTGCCAGCAAAGATTGAGCCGTGGAAAGACCAACTCTCACATAGGGACAAGTGCCTTACGAAGGCACCTGGAGAGAAGGCACAAACAGCTATGGCAAGAACACCTGAGGAAAAGCAGCACCCCTCAAAAGACAAGCCACCCTCCTTCTCCTCTTCCTCCTTCAGGTGCATCGTCTTCATCCACTTTCTCCCTTGCACCTTCACAGCCACCCTCCTCCACACCGCCTCTTCCCTTGAGCGGTTCCTTCTCCTCTGAACACAGCAATACCCAGCTGTCCGTGAAGGAAGTATTTGAGCGGAAGAAGCAAATGTCTGCCAGTCACCCTCTTGCCCGGCGTCTGACAGCTGGCGTGGTGGAACTATTAGCTCGCCAGCTATTACCATACAAGCTGGTGGAGTCGGAGGCTTTCCGTAAGTTTGTGGCCATTGGTACACCGCAGTGAAAGATTCCAGGCCGCAATTATTTTTCACAAAAGGCCATACCCAAACTCTACCGTGCAGTTGAGAGGCAAGTGGTGTCATCTCTGGCACACAGCGTTGGGTCAAGGGTCCACCTGACCACGGATGCCTGGTCTGCCAAGCACAGGCAGGGCCACTACATTACATACACAGCCCATTGGGTCAACCTAGTGACCGATGGCAGCAAGCAGGGAGTACGTGGCTGCGCAGCAGACCGACTTGTCACACCTCCACGGCTTGCAGGCAGGCCTCCAGCCACCTCCTCTCCACCTGCTACCACCGCTTCGCTGTCGTCATCCTCTTCCTCCTCCTTGGCTGGTGCCATGATCTCCTCTCCAGCTACACAGCCCCAGCACCCCAGGGCCTATGCTGCATGCCAGGTACGACGGTGTCACGCAGTGTTAGACATGTCTTGCCTGAAAGCGGAGAGTCACACTGGAGCAGCTCTCCTGGCTGCTCTTAACAAACAGGTGGAGCAATGGCTGACCCCACACAAGCCTGAGATCGGCAACGTGGTGTGTGACAATGGCAGCAATCTGATTGCTGCGTTGAATTTGGAAAAGCTGACACACATACCCTGCATGGCACATGTGCTGAATCTGGTCGTGCAAAGATTTGTGTCCAAGTACCCAGGCTTAGAGGACGTCCTGAAGCAGGCCAAGAAGTTGTGTGGGCATTTCAGGCACTCTTACAAGGCCATGGCACGCTTTGCGGAGATTCAGCGTAGAAACAACTTGCCGGTGAGACGCCTGATTGACGATAGCGCGACTCGCTGGAATTCCACCCTGCTGATGTTCTCTCGCCTGCTAGACCAGGAGAAAGCCGTCACCCACTACCTGTATCATTTCAGTACAAGGACACAATCTGGTAGGATGGGGATGTTGTGGCCCAAAAACTTGTGGCCCTTTGAGGAGGTGACAAAACTGGTGAGTCGCAATGAGGGCACCATCAGCGACTTGATCCCCTACGCCTACTTCCTGGAGCGTGCTGTGCGTAGAGTGCTGGATACAGCTGTGGAGGAGCGTTAACGAGAAGAGTTACGGCAGCAGGAGTCGTGGGAGCCATTAACACACGAACCCGATGTTCCCACAACACCTGCGGCAGCACAGAGGGGGGGAGGAGGAGGAGGAGGAAGAAGAGGAGTCGTGTAGGGAAGGAGAGGAGTCAGACTCTGATGATGGTGATGATGAGGAAGGTGTTTCTGTGGAGGAGGAAGAGGCGGCGGAAGAAGAACAACCGCGGCAGCCGTCACAGGGGGCTTCTGCTGCTCCACGTTCCCGTGGTATTGTTCGTGGCTGGGGGGAGGAAGAGGAGTTGCGTCCCGTCACTGAGGAAGAGCAAGAGGAGATGGAGAGTACGTCTGCATCCAGCTTTGTGCAGATGTCCTCTTTCATGTTGTCCAGCCTGTTGAGGGACCCCCGTATCAAAAAACTCAAGATGAATGATCTGTACTGGGTGGCCACGCTCCTAGACCCTCGGTACAGGCACAAAGTGGCGGACCTCTTAGCAACTCAACAAAAGGCGGAAAGGATGCAGCACTTGCAGAACAAGCTGTCGATGATGCTTTACAATGCATTTAAGGGTGATGTGGCTGCAAAATGCAATCAAGGTACCACTGGCAGTAACCCTCCTCCTCCCAAGTCCACACAGGCAAGGACAGGACGCTCCAGCGATCTCAGGGTGATGTCGGACATGCGGACATTCTTTAGTCCAACTCCTCGCCATAATCCTTCCGGATCCACCCTCCAACAATGCCTGGAGCGTCAGGTAGCCGACTACCTGGCCTTGAGTGTGGATGTAGACTCTGCGAAAAGCGACGATGAACCCTTGGACTACTGGTTGCGCAGGCTTGACCTGTGGCCAGAGCTGTCCCAATTTGCCATACAACTTCTCTCTTGCCCTGCCGCAAGCGTCCTGTCAGAAAGGACCTTCAGTGCAGCTGGAGGCATAGTTACTGAGAAGAGAAGTCGCCTAAGTCACGACAGTGTTCAGTACCTGACCTTTATCAAGATGAATGAGGAATGGATCCCGGAGGGCTACTGCATGACCGAAGACTAAGTCAGTCCCCACACACAGCATCTCTGCCTGCAGGCCGCTTGACTGCCTTCTCCGCCACCACCAACAGGGTCCAGGACTCTAGGCGGATTCCTGAATTTTTAAGGCCGCTGCTAGCAGCGGCCGCTACACTAATTTTTCTGGTGTGTGTACATGCCTGCCTAATTTTTCTGGCTGCACTGCGAGCGGCTGCAACAACAAAACAAAAGGCATGTACATGTGCCCATCCCCCTTCATGATCATTACCTTGCCGCGGTGAAGGGGCTTGCGCATCACAATGAAGCAATGACCGCCGGCTATTTGAGTGTCTCGGGTGGGGGTGACACACAAAAGATAATAAGGTCGTTGCTTCATTGTGGTCAGACCAAATTTGATCAGCTGGACAGTCACTGTTGTTCTATCATTGAGCTACCACAGCCCGGCGACCATATGGGCTTGAAAAACGCCACGGCCTACACTCTGGCCACGGTGCACACCAGTCCAGTACGGCCGTCACTACGCAAACAGCTGTTTGCGCTGCATTACACAGTGAGTTTGGTGTGTCAGTGTGTAGCAGAACTCTAATTACACTCCCTGATTGATGTATACCCATGCAAGACGTTTTAACGCACTTTAGGCCTGCAATTTAGCATTCAATGTGATTTCTGCCCTTAAAATGCTGCTTTGCGTCAAATCCAGATTTTTCCCCGGGACTTTGGGCATGCCCCCCTCCAGGTGTTAGACCCCTTGAAACATCGTTTCCATCACTTTTGTGGCCAGCATCATTTTTTCTATTTTTGAAACTTTGCATCCCCATTGAAGTCTATTGCGGTTCGCGAACTTTTCCGCGAACCGAACCTTCCGCGGGAGTTCGCGAACCCGGTTCGCGAACCGAAAATCTGAGGTTTGCGACATCTCTAACCACGGGTCCCTTTACATGTACACTTTTTCATGGATGGGGTAGTTAGGTTTAAGTTGCCTGTATGTTCAGTTTTTATTTCTTTGTGCTTTTTTTTTTGTAGAGATGATTGCCTAAAAGCAAATGTTTTCTTGATAAAGGGATCCTATGTGGCTCTGAAATGTTGGTCTTTTTACACACCTAAACGTTTTTACACACCTAACAATTAAAGATACATATTGGATGTGCCAGCCTCCTGCTTTATTTGAAGATTTGCAGAGGGTGTCATCCCTCTTTTTCAGCTGTAGCACTCCCCCTTAAGGTTTGATCCAGTTGTGAACGCGAGGCAACTCTAACTTTTTGACACATACCGTATATACTCGGATACAAGTCGACCCCGTGTATAAGTCGACCCCAATATTTGACCCTCATAAGCTGGAATTTTTCAATTACTCAGGTATAAGTCTATCCAGCAAAGGTAATGGCTGCACTCGAGGATCAGGATGGGTAAATGGATGAATTTCATACAACATTGTAGTCATTATACCCTCCTGACCCCCAAGTACAGCCAATAACTCTTCAAGCACACATTCAGTCATTAACCTTCTGCCTGTAACTCCATATTCCAAATGCATGCTGCCTGCAACTCCCCCATACCCATGCTGCCTGTAATTCCCCCCTCTCTCCCACCCACCATCACCCATAGGGAGCACCTGTCTCCATTTCACCCCCCACCATCATCCAAACACTTGCTGCCCTTAATTTTCCCCTCCCTCCCACCATCACCCAAACACTTGCTGCCCTTAATTCCTCCCTCCCTCCCACCATCACCCAAACACTTGCTGCCTGTAGTTTCCCCCTCCCTCCCACCCACCCAATATCACCCAAAGGGAGCCGTCTGTATCAATTTCCTACTTGCGCTGTGTTATCTGGTGTGTTTATAATTCCCTCCTCCCTCCCACCCACCATCATACAAAAGGAGCCGTCTGTATCCATTTCCTACTTGCGCTGTTTAATCCCGTGCAAAGTGATTCCCGCAGCAGAAGCCATCACCCCCATCACGTGTGCTGCTTTCTCTCTTCTCCCTTCACTCGCGCTGACCTCCGTGCTTTAGCATAGCTTCCGTCTTCTGACATCGGGAGGCGGGGCTACGCTACAGCACGGAGGTCAGCGCGAGTGAAGGGAGAAGAGAGGACACAGCGCACGCTGGGGGTGACGGCTTCTGATGCAGAAATCGCTTTGCACATGTTTAAACCGCGCAAGTAGGAAATTGATACAGACGGCTCCCTCTGGATGATGGTGGGTGGGAGGGAGGGGGGAGTTAAAAAGACACTGGTATATTGGCTATAAGTTGGGAAATTTAGGACTACTCGTATATAAGTCGTCCCCCCCACTTTTATACTTTGAGTCAGTCCTAAATTTCTCGACTTATAGCCAAGTATATACGGTAGTCATAGTTTCTGATTAATTAAAGGGGCACTATAGTAAAAGTTAGGCTACTGGGATAACCGTGCAGCATGTACCTAATAGGAAAGAAGCGCTTCATTGACAAGGCCCATCCTGACTTGCATGATAATCCCCCATTCCAGGAATTTTTGGGAGAGCTGAGTTGCTTCCGTTCTCTCAGGGTCGCCTCCCTTTCTTCACTTCCTTCTCTCAGATTTTATTATGTCTGTGCTGTGTAGTTCTTCTCTCAGTCCTAATATCCTTCAATATCCACTATTTTAATAATTGGTCCAGGTTAGACCATAACAGGTACATTATATTCCAAGATCCTAATGCTCTAGCATTCTAGACTTAGGTACATACCTTTCAAATTATAAGTTTACATGTTGAATCAAATGAAACTTGAGACAAACTGACAAAATTTACTTTTCTTTCCCTGTATTCTTTCTTTACTGTAGAAACGCTGTGTGTTCATAATATTGCTATGTGGAGAAAAAAAAGGGATAAATAACATATTTTCCCCTCCACTTCCCCAAAAATCAGGGGGAAAAGTCTGTGCGTCTTACGGACTGAATAACACATTGCAGCAAGGCTGGCTACAGATCTACTTCCAAGCTGCTCTCCCCCCTTGCCTTTCTAGTGCTCTCCTTCCTGTCTGTGTCCTCCTATCTTCATTGCCGCTGGTGCCACCTCTTTGTGACCTGGTAGTACAGTATGTGTGTACTATTCACATCATGCTTCTGGGTCATGGAGAGTGGGCGCCAATGATAATGACAATAGAATGACACAGACAGGAAGACGCACTCCGACCAAGCAGGTGAGTGTGCTTCTCTGTGGCTACTCTGCAGGGGCCCCTGGAGAACCACTATTCACTGGAGGGGGGGCAGACAGCCTGAAGTTGCACCAGGTTTCGAATATTTTGTTTCTGTTTTTCCTCCTCTAAACCCAGGTGTACCTTATGGTGAGGTTCATCTTGTTGAGCGAAAGATATGGTAACATTCATTTAAAAATAAAAGAAGTAATGAAGTAGTGGCAGTTTAGATTCTTAGCTGGTAACTAAAGGGAGTTATGCTTTCCATTTCTCCTATGCACATAAAGAAATACATAAACTAGTAACTAGACTTTTACGGTATATGTCCTATTGTAGTAGGAAACAATGCATTTGCAGACAGGAAATTGCATCTGTTGACATATTATTATTGATAGTTTGGATCCTTCACATGGTTGAGGCATTCTAAAACTACTTCAAATGATATATCAATCATATTGTCAGCTATTAATTTAGAACTGCATGTGTCAGCCATGTATGATAAAAATCTGTTTCCTCTACCATTAGAAACTGTACTTTATTATTTTTCCATGCTATAGTATATTATAATATGTCACAATGACATCTGTGTAAGTGTAGGTACAACTATTTGTATGATTGTTTTGCATTCATGTTATCAGCCAAGAAGTAAACATCCAACAAAGGCATTATTATGTATGCTATCCATTTACCATAAAGGCCATCATTTTGTTCTTCTGTCACTTCACACCTTAAGAAATGTAATTTATCTTCTGTGCATTTATGTCAGGATAAAAACCACTACTAACTTATCATACCAATGCAGCACTTCAGACACCGAAGAATATTTCCCAAAAGCAATTCAGTCTTTGACTTTATTAATAATAGCATTGTCAACTGTCCCAGGCTGGAGTTGAAAGGAAAAATACAACACCCAACACATGCAAAAACAAAATTACTTCAACCGTGATTTATTGAGTGTATATATTAATACATTTCCATTGTTATAGTACAGGTAGATAATCAATGCATTGCAAATGTTTCCAAATTAATGCAATTATAGCAAAAATGTCTATCCAAATTGAAATTGTACCAAAGTGCAAAGTGCACCATCAGCTGATTCAATTTTAAACTGCATAGAATGTTTTTAAGCAAATTTGCATCAACTATTATTAGCAACAAATTACACCTCTTTGAATACGTATTTATCATTGCTATAATTATTATTGTTTTGGTTGTTATAGTTTTTATAGTTATTAGCATTATTGACTTTAATGAGTGACTTTAATTATTAAAACACCTGAATATTGCCCTACAATATATAATATAAGTAGCAAGCTATGTAAAGTAGAAGCTTAGACCCATAACAATTACAAGCTTTAGCACAAAGGAGAGAAGACACCTGCCCAATGAAACATATAATCTAGGGCAGTGATAGACAAACTTGGCTCTCCAGCTGTTAAGGAGCTACAAATCCCACTTGCATTTGCCTTTATGAATGATGACTGTGGCTGCAATGCATTGCGGGACTTGTTCCTTAACAGCTGGAGAGCCAAGTTTGCCTATGACTGATCTAGGGGATAGAGGATCACCTTAACTAGTAGGGAAGTGACACTGCGGTTACATATTGATAAACACTTAAGGCCCATCATCAGAAATGGAATGCATATAAGGGCCCTTTTACACTTAAAGGGACTCCGAGCAGTGCAGAAACTATGGAAAGATGCATATCATTTTAAAGCTCTCTTTCTCCTCTTTCCAATAATATACAAACCGCCGCCCTACGCCTTTTAGTTTTCGCTATTGTCGCGATTGAAATTGCAGCAACCGCGATTTCAATCGCGAAAATAAAGAAAACTAAAAGGCGTAGAGCGACGATTTAGGTGTTGCCAGAAAGAGGAGAAAGAAAGCTTTAAAATGATATCCATCTTTCCATAGTTACTTGTATTACACAGGACGACACTTTCCCCAGTGTCAGCAGCTCCATTCAGCAGAAAAAGTAGGCCTGTGTAATACAATGTAACTATGGAAAGATGGGTATCATTTTAAAGCTCTCTTTCTCCTCTTTCTGGTGACACCTAAATCGTTGCCCTACGCCTTTTAGTTTTCTAAGTTTTTTTGCTGCGGCAAATTCAATCGCGACAATAGCGAAAACTAAAAGGCGTAGGGCAGCGGTTTATATATCATTGGAAAGAGGAGAAAGAGAGCTTTAAAATGATATGCATCTTTCCATAGTTTCTGCACTGCTCGGAGTCCCTTTAATACGTTGTCATTTGTTGGTAAGTGTTATTGCCTATTTTTATTCTCGACAGCAGTGCATTGTAAAAAAGCTTTCAGTTAAAATATGTATAGTAGCAACTGAGCCATAGGAAAACATGGAAATTAGTTTTAAAATCAGTTGTCTTTCAGTTATAACGTACCCTTAAATGTGTAAAAGGACCCTAAAATGTTCATGCAAGCCAGAAGCATGCACACCAGATTGTTTACTAAGAGTCTCGAAGCCAGTACTAAATTTAACCGGCCTCTCAGAATGTTTCGGGGAGACCCATAGTGCATTCTACTACATGCCACTAGTGTGCCTCTTCAAGCAATCTCAGTATTATGTACAGATACATCAGAATTAAAATCAATTTATTTAGCCAAACAAGTTTGCACTTATAAGGAATTTGACTTGGCAGTTGCTTAACGGACACAAACAAAACAATACAAGGACAGAAAATATATATATCACAAATCAAGGACAGTATGTACTGTGCTGCCCATAATTATTTATACCCCTGGCAAATTTTGACTTTTAGTCTGTTACTTTTATGCAACCAGCAAGAAATGTTTTAATGGGAAATGACATAGATGTCTCCCAAAAGATAATAAGACAATGTACAAGAGCCATCATTGTGGAAAAAAAACAAAACTTTTCTCAGTTTTTATTTAAATTTGAGAAAAAAGTGTCCAGTCCAAAATTAGTCATACCCTTCACAAACTGTCTTAGTCTGTGGGAAAATCCAAAGTTCTATACCAATCCAAATAGTTGAAGCTGTTCTAAAGCATCCTAATTACCCTGATTATTGGGAACAGCTGTTTTAATCAAGTCAACAGGTGAAAAACAGCAGATATATGCAGTTGGGTTGTGGACAGTCATGGCTAAGACAAAGTAGCTAGGTGAGGACCTGCGGCTGCGCATTGTGGCTGCTCACAAGTCAGGAAAGGGCTATAAGGCAATTTCTAAATGTTTCCAGTTCCAGTGGCTACAGTGCAAAGTATTATTAAAAAATACAAGATGTTCTGCACTGTGGAAAATCTCAGAGGATGTAGCCAAAAGTGACACCTGTGCTGGCCAGGAGGATAGTGAGAGAGGTGATAACGAATCCAAGGATCACCACCAAGGCCATCCTGGTGAATCTGGGCTCGGTTTGTGGCAACGTCTCAAGGCAGACAATCCAACTGACTCTGCACACTGCTGAGTTCCACTGATGCAGAGCAAGGAGGACACCACTTCTCCAGATAAGGCACACAAAAGCTTGCTTGGCCTTTGCAATTGCTCATCTGGACACATAAGAAGACTTCTGGTCTTCTGTGAAACAAAAATTTAATTGTTTGGTCGCAATGATATTTCCTTCATTTGGCATAAAAAAAGGAGAAGCCTTCAACCCAAATAACACCATCCCCACTTTTAAACATGGTGATAGGAACCTAATGCTTTGGGGTTGTTTTATCAACCAATGAACCAGGGAACCTAATCACAGTAAACAGCACCATGAAAAAAGAGTAATACATGAGGATTCTCAACAACAACTTCAGACAGCCTGCAGAGAAACTTGGCCTTGGCCACCAGTGGACATTTCAGCATGACTTTGACCCAAAACACACAGCAAAAGTGGTGAAGAAATGGTTAGCAGACAACAACTTTAACGTTTTGGAGTGGCCCAGCCGGAGTCCTGACTTGAATCCAATTGAGAACCTGTCAAGGGAGCTAAAGATGAGAGTAATGGCAAGAAGACCCTCCAACCTGAAATATTTGGATCTCATTGCTAAAGATGAATGGGCAAACATACCCATGAAGACATGCAAAAAGCTTGTCTGCAATTATAGGAAGTGTTTGATTGTTGTAATAGCTAATAATCGCCTTTCTATTGCTTATTGAGAAGGTTATGAATAATTTTGGACTGGTCACTTTTTGCTCAAATGTAAATAAAAGCTGAAATGTTTTTTTTCCACAATAATTCCTCTTGTACAATGGCCTCAATTCACTAAGATCATACTGGAGAAAACTTACCTCCACACAGAGTGATCTTATCTCTTCATTCCTTACGTTACCTCTTCTGTAGTTAATTTACCTCCTCTGTAGTTAAGTTACCTCCTCTGTAGTTAAGTTACCTCCTCTGTAGTTATTTTCACACGCAGTTAATGAACAGCCTGTATTTAACTCTGGAGTTATTTTAAGCATTAAAAAGTTAACTTAAAGACAGAAGAGTTAACTTTAGGTTTGCCTGAGGTAAAATGTTTCCTGAATACTACATGCCTTATCACCATGGTAACAACTCTAGAAGAGTTATTAAAGACAGGAGATAAGCTTAGTGAATTGAGGCCATTGTCTGATTATCTTTTGGGAGACACCTATGTCATTTCCTGTCCAAAAGTTACTTGCTGGTTCCATAAAAGTAACTTTAAGTCAAAATTTGCCAGGGGTAGGAATAATTATGGGCAGCACTGTAAGTTAAAGTGGTAGTAAACAGGATTAGAAGTATTCATTTTCATTTTTATGCTCTAATCCTTCAAGTCCTTGCAGATCTAGTGTGGTTCCGCATTGAGCATGGCTACCGCCTGATGGAAGAAGCTGTTTCTGTGCCTGGAAGTTTTTGTTGTGCCTGATCTGTATTTCACTCCTGAAGGCATAATCTGGAAGATGTAGTGAGTAGGGTGAGAGGAGTTAGAGACAATCTTGGTCACTCTATTCTGCTCCTGCTAGCATAAAGATTCTGCAGGGAGGGTGAGTTACCGTCAATTATTCTTTCTGCTATTTGGATGATGCGCTGCAGTCTCACCTTTTCTAGTACTGAGCAAGAGCTCATCCAGACAGTCACAGATGATGTCATAATGGATTTGATGATCGCAGTGTAGAACTGCACCAATTATTTTTGTGATCGCCCAAACTTTTTAAGCTGCCGCAGGTGGTACATCCTCTGTTGTGCTTTATTGATGATGGTGACATTATTGTTGTCCCATTTTAGGTTGTTGAAGATTGTGAACCCAAGAAATTAGAATGATTCTACTTGGGATACTGTAGATCCATGTATAGTTAAATTCCAAGTTGTTGCTGCTGCACCAGGAGGAAAACTGTCTCACTACATGCCTGTATGCAGACTCATTATCATTTTGTATGAGACCAACTACTGTTCTGCCATCTGCAAACTTCAGAACTTTTACAGATACATCTGTGGAAAGGCAGTTATTGGTGTACTATGAGTAAAGCAGTGTGGATAGCAACTGGTGTATGTTTCTCTAACCTAACTTGCTTGATTTTTTTTAGGAACTGGGACAATGTTTGAGCATTTAAAACAGGCAGGGCCATTGAGAATTCCAGAGATGTTTTAAATATGTCTGTGAACACAAAGGATAGCTAATCAGCACACCATTTCAAATATTTTGCAGACACAGAGTCTAGACCAGCTGCTTTCTTAATATTTTGTCTTTTGAAAAGTTTGTTTACCTCTATTTTGCATATTGATAGAGGGTGCCAATCTAAGGACAGACCAGCAGATTGTGGCTGACATTCTGTATTGTGTAGATGCTAAGGCATCAAAAGGTTACCCGGAAAAAAGGGCGCGGGTGGCCAGTGGACGAAAAGAGCGCCACCATAAACTCTATTGCAATTATCGTTAATGCGGTGAAAATAGCAGAAAGAAGGGCACCCGATAAATATTGTTACCAATATTAGAACATTACAGTTTTTGAAGTATGTTATTGTTTTAGAAGCGTGCAATGCTATAGTTTTTGTCATATTATTTTGTTTGTATGTACAGATTTTACGTTATCAAAGATATAATCATTTATATATGTAAAAGGGTGTTTCTGCAGAGGGAGTGGTTAGGGTTAGGCACCACCAGGAGGAGTGGCTAGGGTTAGACACCACCCAGGCTGCGGTTAGTTTTAGACAACACCAGGATGATGATTAGGGTTAGGCACCACCAGGGGGTGGTATTAAGTATTGGTTATTCACCGGTGCCATTTCGCTATCCAGCTGGGCCCTTTTTTCCTGGCACCCTTTTTTCATGCACGCATAAAAAGGGTTGGAGATGTTGGCTGGCTGCATTGCTCGGTTTGTCTGTTGGTACATGATGCAAATTGTGCAAATGGTCTAGGTATAGATAGCTATTACATGTTAATGAATTCAGCGCAGCAACACAACAGTGTGTTCAGGCCCTAAGGGAAAGTGGAGCAAGCTCTGGACTGACCTACTGCTCATATCTGTAGACAAAAGCACGGCATCTCAAGGTAAATCTAAAATCGAGAGAGGAAGAGCATCTATCTAACTTGCACTTTCAACATCTATGCAAGTTCTACTTTGATGTCAGAGAGCATAGGAAATGTCTGTAACACTTTTCAGACAACAAATGCAGAATCTAATTAAACCATCCACTTTCAATAATAGGTTATTGGATTTTAGCCTGGGCATTTTGAAATGCAGTCCCATTTCTGTGACTAAAGATATACTTTCATTATATATATTTTTGTAGAATCGATGCTAATGCGTAGCCTTCTACACCATATGTATACTCTTCGGACTATCTTACTTTTTCCAAATTTCTCTTTTTTACAAGCAAAGCCGAAATTCTTTTCACCATTAAATTTCCTTTTTGTTCTAAAGTAAACATTTGAAAGTGTTATAAGCACTTACTATATCATGAAAGTTCTCTACAAATAACTCAAATGGGCTTGGCAAGGGAATTGGGAGAATATGAAACGGAAAACAGATGTTAATTCTCTCTAAAAAAAATCTTATCATACTAAAACCTTTTGGCATAGTCATTAACTTTTTTTTTTTATTTTGTATTATTAAATATTGTCTTAGACTACTGCAATAGATTATTAATGAGTGAGTACAATTCTGAGTGACATTTAATGTGTACATTCAAATGTGCTTTCACAGGCCTGTGCTTATTTATATACTGTGTTAGGTGCATATTTTCATACTGTATATGTGCAATTTACTTTTATCATCTAGAGCAGGGATGTCGAACTCCAGTCCTCAAAAAGTCCTCACACATTTTGTCCACCGATCAGACTAATTGATGGGATTGAATCGGGAAAGGTGAGGTTCATCAAGTAGAACACAATTCTCCATTTCTCAGTCCATCCTAAACACTGGCATGGATATGGCCCTCAAGTACAAGACTTCGACACCTGTGATCTAGAGAAGAAAAATAAATAAACAGATAATGTTCTGCTTTGCCTTGTAATTACATAGCTATCAGTTTTTTTCCTTATATCAAACCAGAACTATTTTTAAATGTTACGTAATTTAGTAATTCAGTCACATATTCAATAAAATCATTACATGTACAGTCAGTACTTAGAAACATGTTTCGTTACAGGAGATTGTTTGTAAATTGAGTCCTTTGTTCAATACTGAATCATGGATTTAGGGGCCCAATCAAAATTTTGTTCTAAGGCCCCTTGATTTCTAGCTACGCACCTGATTAGCAGTCTGTCAGATTGGATTTTTCTATCTCACTCTTAGGACCAGTTTCCACTGCAGTGCGATGTGGCTACATATGCGTGCTGGTTATGCGGAGTGATCTGAGAATTTGCAGCATGCTGTAGATTCTCGCACACCTGTATCTGCCCACCATCTCCTCCAATACACACAAAGGGGAGTGGAAGTGATGCGATGCAACGCTATAGTCACATAGCATCCCTTCTGCCAGTGGAAAAGGGCCCTTACTGTAGTCCCCCACAGCCAAATGTTCCTTGTTCCACACTGCTCTCACATTGCTTCTCTCTATGGGAATGAATGTGTAAGTTCAGACAAGAGGAAATGTATGTACATATACAACTCTTTCCTGCATGTAGATCTTGCTTTGTACATCTAACTGCACTTGAGTATCTGTACCAGCCCTTTCATTCTGAGCTTATTTACATGAGGAAGGACCACATGACAACTCATCAGTGTGCTGATGCTCGGTACTGTCATCAATCTTTATTGTTTGTATGATTAACTGTAATGAACCAATATGAGGTTAGGAAACTGGAAGGGCTATATACTGTAAATCACAGAACCTTTGAGAGAGAGAGTGGTAACATTTTTCACTGTAAAGCAACTCCTTATTTTGGGGTGTATTTGCTAAAGCGTAGGTATAATTAATGTATACAGACAATTTATGGTGAAGATATTTGATTCTGAAATAATGCTACAGCGTGTGTTTTTAACTATGAACTGAGGAAATAAAAGTATTTTTAATGGTAAAAATCAATCTTATTGGCACAGAAAACATATATTCGCTTTCACCAAATAATGCTGCAGCAGATAGTGCTGGAGGTTTTGCACAGGAGCAAGCCTAATCGTGCACAGCTATGCTTCAGCTACACAACTTATATCTACATCCTTGTGGCTTAGATGAAGTCACAGAGGACGTAGATATACTGTAGTGGTGGAAAAAGTGGTTAAAACAGTGCACTTACAATTTTTGTAGAAAAAAAATTCACATAAAGTTTTAAAAACGGGCTCTCCTATATATGGTGGGCACTGGCTGGCATTGCTTGTGGCTGGCTGGCCCTTATGAGTCAGTTGGCAGAGTAAAGGAAGAAGAGGTTGTAATAATAACAGCTAAATATAGTATTTCAACCCCTGCTGTTTAAAGAGACTCTGAAGCGAGAATAAATCTCGCTTCAGAGCTCATAGTTAGCAGGGTCACGTGTGCCCCTGCTAAACCGCCGCAATAGCGCCGCTAAACGGGGGTCCCTTGACCCCCAAACCCCCCACTGCGACACTTGGTCGCAGACTTGGTCGCTCCTGGAGGCAGGGCTAACGGCTGCAGCCCTGCCTCCAGTCGCGTCTATCAGCCGCGCATCGCCGCCTCTCCCCCGCCCCTCTCAGTGAAGGAAGACTGAGAGGGGCGGGGGAGAGGCGGAGATACGCGCTGACAGACGCGCGTGGGGCAGGGCTGCAGCGGTTAGCCCTGCCCCAACCAGGAAGCGCTCCCCCGCATTACAGAGGGGGATTTGGGGGCGCGCTATAGCGGCATTTTAGCAGAGGCACACATGCCCCTGCTAACTCTGAGGTCTGAAGCGAGATTTATTCTCGCTTCAGTCTCTCTTTAAGCTAAACAGGAAGGATGAAGCAAGGGAGTCCTGTTAAAAGGGGACATCCCAAAAGCCATGGCTTTGGATTTTATTTTATTTATGTTGAACCTGAAATAGCACAGAAGCCACCCAGTAAAGTAAAGAGAGTGGGAAGGAAGGTGTGGGGGTTGGACACAATGAAAACCATGTAGTCTGCAAACATGGCTATTTTAAATTTCTCTCCACCAATCTTAATGCCTTAGACATTCCAATAACCCTTTAGCAGAAGTGCTAGAGGCTCTATAAGAAGTGCAAAGATGAAAGGGGGCAGTACTGCCTTGACCCATTTATAATGAGGAAGTGTTCCGAAGTCAACCCCATATTACACACTGAGGCACTGGGGCCCAGATATAAACCTCTCACACCATTCAGGAATCTAATGCCAAATTCTTTTTTAGAACCCAGCTCAGATACCTACAATCCACCCTATCAAAGGCCTTCTCTGCATCCAAATATAGGAGCAGAGAATGCCTTTGTGAAGAGTGCATAACCTCCGCCAATGCCACAATCCTTCTGACATTGTCCGTCATTTGTGTTTTGCCCATAACAAAGCCAGTTTGGTCCAGGTGGACCACCTTAGGTAAGATTGAGTTTAGCCTGTTAGCCAGGGGCAGGGTTGCTCGGATACCCCTGATCACGAATATGAGTGATCACGAGCATGACTCCGCCCACTTTCAAATCGACTCATGATTACTATAACAAAAAGAAAGGGATATCCGACTTGAGTGTGGTTTTGAGTCGAATAACCGCTTGTAATCACAAATCACGAGTCGGTATTCGTGATTAAAAACCCACCGACTTTAATGGTTAATAGCAAAGCCCCCTTACAAGCTAGAAACACCAAATTAGAAGGATATGTTAAGAAGAACAGTAGAAACAAGGGGGAACATTTTTTTCAAAAAGATCTTATAGATTTTGAGAAAATTGATTTTAAAGTTTCAAAGGAAAAAACGTATACATTAAAATGCAGAAAATGACAGTTAATGTAGCAAACCTTTTTTTTAAATTATGATACAGAACAGAGCAATGATCCTTTGATCTTCCCTGCAATAACAAGAAACAGCGAGAGACAGGTTGAGATAAATGATCCAGAAAACAACACTGTAGCCGACCCAAGTTGGGTCGGACAGCTCAGAGAAGCTCTTTTGCATAGATTACAACTGAAGTCTCTAAACTCTTCCTGCACTGGAAAACAATATGAGACTGCTATCTTTGCTAATAATGTTCTGTTTCTTAGCTGTACTACACATATAATTCATTATTTTCGAAGTATTTTCACTTCAGGCTTGCTTTAAGCTAACTTTCTGATATTCATCTGGAACTCTTAAAGGGACTCAAAAAATAAACGAAATTTGTACTTACCTGGGGCTTTCTGCAGTCAACCATAGGCCGGGAGGTCCCCTGGCGTGGTCCTGGCTCCTCTCCAGGTCCCTCCGCCGCATACCGCACTGCCGACACCCGGGACGTGTGTCGGGCTTCCACTTCCTGAACCGTGTCGCTCTTCATCATCACGTCAGTCACTGTGCATCATCACGGTGGCCGGCGTGACAGTACTGTGCATGCACGATTTAACCGCGCATGCGCAGTACTGTCATTCCGGCCACCATGATGACACGCAGTGGCCGACGTGAGGGACGGGAGAGGAGCCAGGACCACGCCGGGGGACTGCAGAAAGCCCCAGGTAAGTACCAATTTTGTTTATTTTTTGAGGTCAGGGTCCCTTTAAAGAGAGTCTGAAGCGAGAATAGATCTCGCTTCAGACCTCATAGCTAGCAGGGGCATGCGTGCCCCTGCTAAAACGCCGCTATAGCGCGGCTTAACGGGGGTCCCTGTCCCCCCAAACCCCCTCCGAGCAGCGGGGGAGCGCTTCCTGGTTGGGGCAGGGCTAACCGCCGCAGCCCTGCCCCATGCGCGTCTGTCAGACGCGTACCTCCGCCTCTCCCCCGCCCCTCTCAGTCTTCCTTCACTGAGAGGGGCGGGGGAGAGGCGGCGATGCGCGTCTGATAGACGCGACTGGAGGCAGGGCTGCAGCCGTTAGCCCTGCCTCCAGGAAGACCAGCTCCAGCGACCTTTTTCCGACCCAGGTTTGCGGGGGGTGGGTTGGGGGTGAAGGGACCCCCGTTAAGCCGCGGGATAGCGGCGTTTTAGCAGGGGCACACGTGCCCCTGCTATATATAAGACCTGAAGCGAGATTTAGTCTCGCTTCAGTGTCTCTTTAAACCCTTGAATGTATGGCCTTCTTTTTCTGGAAAGCCAGTTTTATAAGAACCCCTTATAGTAGCTTTTAATGTAGCCCACCTGACAGTTAAAGAGGTATCCTCTGTCAAAATAAGGGAACAAAACTGAGTAATAGCATCAGGCATCTCATAATGCATTTCCAAGCTGGAAAGCGTATACTCATTGATTCTCCCATGAGACTTTCAAGGGTGCCCCAGACAGCAAGAGTGACCTGCACCATAGTATGGTCAGACCATGGGATCTCTGACATATCAGCAAAGCAGGTTCTATCAATCAAGGTAGAATCCATAAAAATAAATAAGCTTTTGGTATTTGCTTTTATGAGGATGAGACTAGAAGGAGTAACCCCTCTCCCCCATTGAAGAGTCCTCCAGACATCTCAGGCATTGATTGTGGAGAGAAATCGTAAAAGGAGACAACTGGGGGGCCTGAGTCTATAGACAGCAGGGGAGTAGGATCAAGGAGACCTTTAAAATCACCCAACATGACCAGCTTCCCCTCCCTATGGGTGGAAATCATGCTGGCCAGTTTGAGCAAAAACTGCTAAATGCCCTCAGATGGACTGCATTTTTTAAAATACGAAGCAGAAATTATAGCTGTGGATGGTGACTTTGACGGAGACATGTTTTACAGTAACATTCAGGCACTTTGCTTAGTCAGCTATCATTATTTATTCAGATCTGTGTCCAGGGCTGGGCTTTAAACTACACTGTCTTCACTTACAGTCTAGCAAACACATTTCTAGAGACTTACTTATTTTGAGATTATTTGGTTTATTGTTATTGTTTTGTGCAAAATAGTTATAATGGAAATGATGCCACTTGCATGCTTTGTTTGAATGCATCATGAAATATTGAATACACTGCTGCTCTTATGCATTGTTTGTTAAGTTTTCAATGCATTTCTGAAAATATACGCTGCTTCTTCCAGATGAGCTATAGTAAGTCACTGAATACATCTTAGATCAGTTGGTCTTACCTGACAGTTAAACTGACAATATTTATTTCGACCATGAATATTTTGACAGTATCATTCTTGCTGACAAAAGTTTTTTTTCCCTTGGTATAAAAAGTTTCTTCCTATCCTTAAATACGGATAGGGATCCCACGTTTTTTAAATATAATAAATGTTTCTTTTATAACCTAAAACAATACATCAATATGTTATGCTGGGTATTATTTTAATAAACACATTTATAGTATTATCTATCTATCTATCTATCTATCAATCTATCTATCGATCAATCTTTCCATAAAACCCCTTTATCTTTTGCCTGAGATACATTGAAAAACCAGGGTTGCAGAAATACACAAGGAAAGGCAGCACTTACTGATAAAAAGCAGATTAGCACAGCTATTGAAAGATACATGTGGGAAGATTCTGTCAAGTATCTCACTTTACTTTCTCTCCAAGCTTTTCACACTAGAAAGCGTCAAGAAATTGATGCTATTCCTAGATGACTGCTTACACTCTGATTGGTGAATCAGGCTTCTTTGATTGCAACTGTCACAAATCAGAGTTTTGTGAACTGACAATATTTCAGTATGAGGAAACACAGCGATAATGGCATGCTACCCACCAGTACCCAGAAAAGCGTTGAGCAGGGAGAACATCTTTGCCATAAAATACTTCCCTTGGAAAGCTCTGGGTTACAGGAGTTCTTATGAATCTTTGGCAATGTACAGAAAAAAACACTGATGAGAAGCAACTGCAAGTTCAGAAGTCTTCTAGAAGGCTGGAGTATCAGTGATAGCGCATGTTATGTGCACAATATGTGTTGTTAGTGTAATACGCATTTTGTCATTTTCTTAATACGTGTTATTAAAGCAATGTGCATATTGTATAATTAGTGTAAGTTATAATTATTTTTCATTTATGTACTGCCAACATCTTTTGCAGCGCTCTACAGAGTACATAATCTTGCCACATAACTATCCCTCAGAGGGACTCACAATCTTAGTCATATATGTAGTCTCGGGCCATATCGTAATCTAAGGCCAATTTTATGTATAGTGTAGTGTATGTATCATAGCCTAGGGCCAATTTAGGGGAAAGCCAATTAACTTGTCTGTATGTTTTTTGGATGTGGGAGGAAACCGAAGTGTCCACAGGAAACCCACGCAAATACAGGGTGAACATACAAAGAGATAATGCCTTAGCTGGGATTTGAACCAGGGACCCAGAGGTGCATGACAAGAGTGATATCCACTATGCCACCATGCTTCCCTAATTTAACTTGCATTTTATGTACAACACACACTACAGAACTTGAGTAAGTACTAGTAAAATTGTTGAGTGCTATCTACACAGAATAATGTTACTGGGATTTAATTGAACAAGCCCATACTGTTCTTTGCAATCTCTTTAACTACTGAGGATAAGCTGTTGTAAAGACTGCATTTCAGCATTATGTTTTTGCAAAATTTACTCGATGAATATAAAGCCATGTCAAAGAAATTGCTGAATGGTTTAACCTCAATTTTAACATGGAATGGATAGCAAAAATATCCACTCACATGATTTGTGTGCAAAGACATTCTGAAACACATAACCACTTATTTTACACCATAAATGGCCAGGGTAACGGGAAGTATAGCATCAGGATCATGTTGCAAGTAATGGTGTATTCAAATTTTCAACTAACAACTTATGTGGCCTCCAAAGAAGTTTGTGATCTGCTTATTTATACACCCAGAAAACTCACTCCTGAAGCTGTCTGGAACCATTTTTACTCAATTTTGTTGCACAGAACAATGCATTAACTATATCAATATTCATATAATCAATTTACTCACAAAGTACAGATGCCATAGAAAATAGCATAAGTAACTATTTGCATTATACAGTATTAGCCATCTTTGTCTGTAACCAGTTTTGTAATTAGTGCTAAAGACTGCTATCAAGAAAGCTCATGTTTGTGAAGCCACAGGTTGAATTGGTGAGCTAATTAAAGATCCAGCCTATTGGAATGGAAGCTGAAGTCCATGGTTTCTGTGAAAAGTTAAGGATGAAAGAAAAACACAAGCAGAGCATGCCTGTAATGATCAGTGATGTTTCTGATGATCAGAACGGGCTCTATCAGCACAATGGTCAGTATTTTATTTAAAGTGTGATCACACGTGATTTGGTGCACAGTAATATTCCGGAATACGTGCAAGTGATAGCCCTTAGTGACAGGGGCTATCACTAACTGAGAGAGTGGTCGTTCAGGCAATGTCGTAATCAGATCGGTCAGTATAGGTACAGAGTCGAGAGGCAAAATCAAGGTATGTATTCAGGCAATAATCGGCAACAGATCAGATAGGCAGAAGTACAGAATTGTAAGACAAGATCAAGGTAAGTATTCAGGCAGAAGTCGGCAACAGATCAGATTGGCAGAGGTACAGAATCGTAAAGCAGAGAGTAGTCAGAGGAACAGGCAAAAGGTCATACACAGATATAATCATTAACAGTATAATTTATTTCCTAAGCTAGTGCGAATCCCCGGGGTCCTGCCAGTTCAAGCACACACGGATCTGACTAAGGTCTGAGAGCTTTCACTGTGAAGTTTCAGCAACAACAGACAACGAGCTACTGACATCCCTAGGTTTAAATACAGACAGGCAATTCCAAACTACCCGCTCAGCGCCGCTTGGCCAATCAGCAGCAAAACCTAGAGAGTTCATGTCAGCTGACCGACAGGTCAGCTGATCCACCTCCTCAGTGCATAAAGGTCCTGTCGCCTAGCGCGCGCGTGTGCCAACCTGTGCTGATGCAATGTGGAGAGACCTGCTCTGCCGGAAGGAGCGAGAGATGCAGGTGAGGACGTGGCAGGAGCCACAGTGACGTCAAACGCGGAAGCTCCCCGCTGCAGAGGTAACCAACCTACTCCTAACAATGCCATAATTCTGTATATTTCCTCCCTGGAGACAGAAGCTAGAGGACACAGGTTGCAAGGGGCCAGGAGAGGAGCTATGGCATGCAAATATTCCTGCTGAGCTTATGCCCTTTTCTCTGCCACTCCTGCCACACTGCACAAAAACCTTTCTTCCGGACTAGGCCATCTCTTGTTAGGTCCCATTCTGGCCAACCAAAGTGCAAAAGGAGTAAGTTATTCTTGCATTGGGTGCATTAGTTGGCCGCATGTTGCATTGGCTGACCGGTAGAGATGGCCCGAACAGTTCCGCTGTTTGCGTTCTTGACAAAGTGCGAACATATAGCGTATTCAACCCGCCCCCTATACATCATCATGGAGCCAAACTTTGACCCCTTACCTCACAGTCAACAGACACATGACAGCCAATCAGCTAGCACCCCCTCCTGGACTCCCACCTCCCTATTAAAAAGCAGTTATGGTGGCCATATTGGATTCATTCTCTGCTGGCTGCTGACTGTTAGTGACAGCAGGGTCAGACTTGCTGCAGATAGGTAGGGAAAGTATTAACTAGGCCTGTGTTCTTGTTCCTCACTTGCTGTGAAAGCACCCCAAAAAGCCCTTTTGAGGGCTAGTGCATCGGTCTCCTGTGTGTGTTTTTTTTTTTTTTTTTAGCATGATACTCCACAGCCCACTGACATCCAGAGTTGTGTGCACACTTCTGTTGTTGCTACTTCAAGTTCCATGCACAGTGCAACACCAGTGCATTATTTCATTGTATTCTGATAGTAATATTGCATTTCTCCATGTGTAACACTCCACAGCCCACACCTAGAGCTGTGTGCACACTACTGCTATTGTTGTTGCATCATTAAGTTACATGCACACAACCACTCCAGTGCATTATTATTTAACTGTATTTTGATAGTACTATTGCATTTCTCTGTGTGTAACACTCCACAGCCCACTGACACCCAAAGCTGTGCAGAGCTGATCTCTGCCCTTTAGGGATTTAAAACCCGACTTGGTGTCAACTCTGTAATTTTTGGTGGGACTTTTGGCAGGGATCCCCCTCTGGCATGCCACAGTCCCAGTGGTAGACCCCTTGAAACAACTTTTCCATCACCTTTCCCTCACTTTGTAGGTTTTAAAATTTGCCTGCCCATGGAAGTCTATGGTGGTTTGCACGTTTGTAAACATTTGCGGAAGTTCGCATTCGATGTTTGCAAATGGAAAATTCTATGTTTGCAACATCTCTACTGACCAGATCCCGAAATGGTCAACTTTAGGATCTGGCCATAACATATACTCATGCAACCATCACCCCTCTGTTAACTGACTATTAGTCAAAGTAAGCAAATCTGCATTCCGGGAACTACATTATCTTTCTTCCCGGTACTTTATCTTCAACATATACATACATTTCATCAGTTGCAAAAATGTTTTATTTAAACCTGCAAAATTACAAAAAGCTCATTTTACCCTTAAGGTGACAAACAGTCCAATCTCTCTGTCCATTTCATCTCTTTCTGCAGGGGGAATTCTGTTTGTATAACCTTCGATTGGTCCCACTGAATTTAGCGCAAACCATCATTGATGAGTCTGGGAGTGTTCATCATGAACAACATTTCTGGAAATCAAAGAATCACAACAATGGTCTACCTGCTAACATTTATCATACACTCTTGAATACTTGTGCAGACTGGTCTATTGGTCTTCCCAAGAGAGACCAGTCCTCACAAACATTTTATTCCATACACATTCTACAGAAAAGTTATTGAAAACAAACAATTCACAACTGGTAGTCAGGCAATTACTCACTGGACTATAGCCCACCAACCTGAAAAGATAATGATAATAAGATTCCAGTAAAGCCTCATATACACACTCAACAGCGGTCTTTTATGCAGCACAATTATCAAACAACTTTTGTTGTGAAACAAGTTGAAACAACAAAAAAAAGTTGTTTGCTATTGTCCAAACAACTGATAAAACTGATAAGACGTCAATCTAAGTTGGGTTGATGTCTTATCAGTGTTATCAGATGTTGAGCGTGTATATGAGGCTTAAAGTCCCATTTAGGATTAGAACTATAGAAACAGTTCTTTATCTTTGAGTTTAACTTCAGGTTTGCTTTAAATCAAACTTGCAATTGGCAGCAAATGATAGTGGCAACATGCGCATATCAAAAACTGTACTTTGCTTTCCCCCAAAAACTGAAGGTTTGTCTTTTAGAACCATAAGCGTATTGCAGGGTATTAGGCAGGAGAATAATTTTACTTCTTGATGCTGTATACTTCTTTGAAACCAGCCCCAATTATTAAGTAGCTTATTGTGTGCATCTCTAATGCAATATAATTTGTTTTTTTGTGTTTTTTTCCCTATTATCAGTATCCATGCTTCTTTGACAAAACATTTCAGAGCAATTTTTTACTGGTACCTTTGATGAAATATTGCTAATGTAAAGAAACTAGCCTAATAATGTTTTTTTGTTTGTTTTTCTTTTTTTTAAGCAGTATATTGTGTATTTCACTGACAAAACATAGCTAGTGTAGCGAAGCAAACCAAATTTGTATTTTATTGGTACATTGGGCCATATGCAATTAACTTTCTCTCCTAAGTTTTCTCCTAGGAGAACATTTTTCATCTTCGATTTATAATAACGTTTTAGCACTCTGCAACTAAAAAAGTACCAAAATGTAAGTGAAAAAGTGCTATCAAAATTATTTTGAGTATTTGTTTGCTTGCTGGTGGTTTAAAAGGCATTTTATTGAGAAGTTAGAAAATTTCACCTAGGAGAAAACTCAGGTGAAAAAGTGAATTGCATTTGGCCCATTGTGTTCAGTTTTTTTCTCTGATAAAATGGAAAAAAAAAACGACTGGCACAT
This sequence comes from Hyperolius riggenbachi, assembly GCF_040937935.1. NCBI lineage: Eukaryota > Metazoa > Chordata > Amphibia > Anura > Hyperoliidae > Hyperolius > Hyperolius riggenbachi. Next base: position 401,196,529 of record NC_090646.1, read on the forward strand.
TTTTTAAGCAAGTATTTTATTGTCACAAGCTTTTCTATATATTGAACATGCAACACACAAGTGCAACAGTGCATTGGAAAAATCTATCAGCTAAAATACATACATTTAAAGTAGCCCATAGGGAAACAGAGAACATTTCTTCTCCTGCAATGTGCATCCGTTGCATGTTGGGTAAAGCTCATTGCAAACCATTCACTGTAAACCAGCCCTGTGGCTAGTCTATAAGAGATACAGATGCTACAAAGAAGTCCAGATATTTCCACCTTGCTGCAGGAATAATTAGATGCAAATGACAATGCATATTGTGAATCAAATTCCAAACCTGGGCTAATCCAGTGACTGGCAGGAAACATTGACACTCCTATCTGCCAGGTCTGTTAGAAGCACTTTGGAATACTTACATTCATAAACCATTAAAAATATGGAGCTGAAAAGGTGTTTATCTTTAAGCCTTGCAATAAATAAAGCAAAGGGATCAAAAGTAGAGTTCCTCTTTAAATGCAGTCACAAAATCATCTACTAGGCAAAAATCTGCATAAATGTACTAATATATTAGACGGAATTGAAGCCATCAATGCAGTGTAGTTACTGCTGGCTACTGAAAATAGAACTTTTGGGTGTTTGAAAATGTAAATATACCAGTTAAAAATTAACAGTGTGGAAGAAACGATCAGCTAATTTAAGGCCCAACACATGTTGACATAATTTTAGCTCTAGACTCATCTAATAGAAATGCAAATGAGGAGGTAAAACAGAATCCTATGAGAAAAAAACAGAGAAAAAAAAAGAAAATGCAATAGCACCATAATCACTTCTGACATTATGCCTGGTTAAAATAAGAGAGTAAATTAAAGCAGCAGAATATATTGTAATTCTGCACAGATGGTAAAAGAATGGCTTAAAATAAACTAAAATGTGTCTCACATTCCTTGTGACTGTAGTGTCATGTGCTGTTCTATAAATAAACCCTTCAAATATCAAAATTAAATTGTAGTGCATAACAATATGCTTTTTAAGATCCTACAGGAGATATGGCCATAGAATACTGAATATAGCATTATGTGTAAATATCATGCTGTTTAAAGTTTAGAACCCACACAAATGTAGTAAGAACTACATGCATTTACAGTACTTTGCTATTTTTTAAACATGATAATTAAAACTGTATAATAACCTAGAGTAGCTGAACAGCATTGGAGAAAAAGCAACACAAGTGAGGACTTCATTTCATACAAAAAAAAAAAGCCTTATAGAGGAACTACTTGGATGACATAAACATGCTGAACTAATCCATTATTTATCTGCTAACTCCAAGCTTGATCAGTTCCAGTCTGGCTTTTGCTCTAACCTCTCCACAGAAACAGATCTTACTAAAGTGATCAATGATCTTCTTACATCTAAATCCAAAGATCATTATTCCATACTCATCTTTCTTGATCTTTCATCAGCATTTTATACTGTTGACCACATCTTACTCCTACAGATACTTTTATCTGTAGGCATAAAGGGCCTCCTTCTCTCCTGGATATCTTCCTATCTCTCTGGAAGGTCTTTCACAGATGTTTACTCAGATCACATATCTGCTTCACATCCGTTGTCTGTGGGGGCACCTCAAGGCTCTGTCCTTGGCCCTACCTCTTTTCCATCTACAAGCGCAGTCTTGGCAATGTAATCGACTCATTTGAGGTTCAATACCACTTATATCCAGATGAGACTCAACTTTACCTCTCAGCCCCAGACGTAGTGGCTGGATAACGTCCTGGTTAAGGACACCGCCTTTGACCAGGGTTTGAATTCTAGGAAGGGTCAGTACTTATTCAATAAGGAGTTCAAGGGAAGACTCCCGAACACTGCAGGGTGGCCTCTTGAGCATGTCGCAGTGGCTGCAGCTCTTGAGCGCTTTGAGTCCGACAGGAGAAAAGCGCTATACAAATGATCTGATTATTAACTATCTTGTCACACATGTTCCTGACTCCTTGTCTGCTATATTCTATATAATGACGTCTTGCTTCTTAAAACTTAATATGAGTAAAACAGAATAAATTTCCACCACCTCTTTCCACCTTTCTGGCTGATATAACAGTAAATGTTAATAACACCTCAATAATTTTAGTTCCCAAAGCACAGACTGGCAACCCACCCATCTGTACTCAACTCGGATGCTCAAATCATTCATCTTTCTTCTCGCTTTTCCTCTGCTGCTCCTCTATGTCATTCTCTTCATTGGCTACCAATTAACCATACAATTGAATCTACAAACCTCTACATAATTTCTCTTCCCTGTAAATCTCCCCACTAGTTTTCAAATACCAGCCCAGTCGCTATCTCAGATCTGCACATGCCCTTCTTTTTCCTCTTCTACCTACTCACATTCACATAGACAAGATTTTGCATGTGCTTTATACCTCCACTGGAATGCCCTTAAACAACACATCCATCACTGTCCAACATTTGATACCTTTAAACATTCTCTCAAAACTCAATTTTTCTGACAAGCATACGCTCTACCTTAGCCCATTCCCCCTTTGACCTCCGGCCAAGTTGTACTCCTTACTAGATAACTTAAAAACACACTGCCTAGAGGTTTGAAGATTGTATTGAACAGGTGCATTAAGAACTTATGCAACTCACAACACAAATAATAGACGCAAACTTATGCTTTTATGCTTCCTTTAGAAATATGCTTAGGGCCAAAATTCTGACACTTGTCAATGTAAAAATGAAATCAAGAGAGGGAGCTATCAGGGCACCAGAATTTGTGCACGGGGAGGTAGTTTTATAGGAAAAGTTCTAAAACTACTAATCATTACTAATCATTACTAATGATTTACTAAGGGCTCTTTGACACAGATGGTGGAACTTCATGCAGCCAAATGGCAAAATGTGTAATTCTCAACAGTTAAGATGCAGTATGGTTGCCAGGCAACAATGAACTGCCCCTCATGTTACATCTCAGTGTGGCTGTGGCCAAATTGAGATGTGGTCCCATGAGATGGAAAATGTTGTGCACCTCCCAGCAGCTGATAAGATTCAGAGTCTTCAGCCTCTCATGTAAAAGAGGCCTACATTTATGTGCCTGTTTAGCTGAAAGTGGAAAATCTAAAGCCAGAAATGTGTACACATATCATTTATTAAGGACATGTATAATGCACATGCATATATCACACAGAATTAGATGATTACATAACATAATGAAGAGGATATACTCATTTATTTTGTTGTTATTGTAAGTGGAACTTGGTGCAATCTGACTGCAGGAGAAAATGTATTTAGGTCATTCACACCTGCTGAAATCTATGCAGTCATCGGCACCGGTAATTCCGCTGTATGGTGAATGTGAAAATGTATTTTTATCCATTTTAACATACATGTCAAATAATTGTAATTTGAATTACAGAGCTCTTACAATAATCATGCAGAAATGTTGGGAAGTAAAACCAGTAAGAATGCTATGACTTATGTTATATCGTCAGAAAGATGACATTGTGATAAAGCATTAGCCGTGAGCAAGACTCTCTGTTATTGACACTCACAGCATGAGATTTGTGCAAGACCGAAGTAGCAATACAGTGGTACATGGAAAATATCTCATGTTCAGCTTACCTATTACTGCCTTCAGTGTGGGATAAATCACAGACAGATTTCCTACCATCAGCTTTACACGACTTTATTTTAAATTATTGCAATCAAAGGAAGCATCCGTTAGTAAATATTAAAAGCCATGAAATCCCATGTACTGTAGGGTAAGTTATAACCACCATTTGCAAACTAAAATATCATACTGCTTAAATATATATAAATTATTCTTCAGTTCAAAAACAAATATTATCAAAAAAATTGAAAGGTTAGTGATCTGCAGTTCAGTATGAAAGGACTGGGAAATGGGAATTGCTGCACATCAATCAAGCCAAAATTCCTTTCCTGTCCAGTTTAACTGATATATTCAGTAAACTGAGGAAGAGGTCCTCAGGACCCTGTGCTAGTTTACTTTTATGCACTACATGCAGGTGTTTTTGGGTGCCAATGTGAACTCATTTAAACCATCTGCTTGGTTATGGGGTGGTGTGCCAATTAGATTTTGGGTGTGGCAGTAGTATGTATCAACACCTTTGATTAACCTCCTTAGCGGTAACCCCGTGCTGGACACGGGGTAAGCCGCCGGAGGGTGCCGCTCAGGCCCTGCTGGGCTGATTTTCATAATTTTTTTTTGCTGGACGCAGCTAGCACTTTGCTAGCTGCGCCAGCACTCTGATCGCCGCCGGCCCCCGCCCGATCGCCGCTATTTGCTGCGGCGCGCGGCCCCCCCCCCAGACCCCAGCGCTGCCTGGCCAATCAGTGCCAGGCAGCGCCGAGGGGTGGCCCGGGACTCCCAATGACGTCCCGACGTCAGTGACGTCGGTGACGTCATCCCGCCCCGTCGCCATGGCGACGGGGGAAGCCCTCCAGGAAATCCCGTTCTATGAACGGGATTTCCTGATCGGAGATCGCCGAAGGCGATCGAAGCGGGCGGGGGGATGCCGCTCAGCAGCGGCTATCATGTAGCGAGCCCTCGGCTCGCTACATGATTAAAAAAAAAATTTTTTTTTTAAAAACTGCTGCGCTCCCTCCTGGCGGTATTTTTCATACCGCCAAGGAGGTTAAGTAGTCAGGCTTTTAAGACTTTGATTATGCATCAAGTGAATCAAATGTAGGGATGAGAATTAAAGGTGAGCATATGAAGTCAGTTATGAGCTTTAAAGTTAAATGATAAGGTAAATGGAGGCATGCTTTTATGTTAGAATTTGTTAAGCCTTAGGGAGATTTTCTTAATGGAGATGTTAAAGGGAACCTGAGGTGACAGTGATATGGAGGCTGCCATATTTATTTCCTTTTAAAGAGAACCTGAACTGAAAATAAATAGTCAAAATAACCATACACATGTCATACTTGCCTCCTGTGTAGTCTACTCCTCAATCTCTTTCTCCTCTCCTGCATCCCATTTGTCTACTGTGATCAATGGATTTCTCCATCCACCATTTTAAAAATGGCCATTACCCCATAACAGCTTCCTGGTCAGCACACTGTTAAACTGTAATTTCACCCACTTGAGCCATAGGGAAACATGGACATTTCCTTTCACATTCAGTTGTAACTGACTGCTGCTGATATATAACTGACAGCAACTGGTATATTTCAGTTCTGACAAAATATTGTCAGAACTGGAAGGGATCGCTGTAAGAAGAAAATGGTGAGCTTTTGAGAGGAACTGATGGTGAAGTTAGTATATAATATTCATTTGCAGCTACGTCATGTGTTTATTTTAAATAATTTTCCTCGCTTCAGGTTCCCTTTAAGCAATACCAGTTGTCTGGCTGCACTGCTGATCCTCTTCCTCTAATGCTTTTAGCCAGGGGCGCTCCTAGCGTAAGGCAATCCAGGCAACGGCTTGGAGCGGCAAGATGGGGAGAAGCGCCGCCGCGGGGGGAAGATTCACCGCTACTACACACCGTGTGTGACAACTTGGAGCCCGTGGTTTGTTTACATGATAAACCACGAGCTCCGCCGCAGATGCCGCCTCTATGCTCTCCCCCAGCCAATAGGCATGACGCTGGCCAGCTCTGGTCCCACCCTTTTCCTCCTCTAGCCTGGCCAGCCCCCTCTTCATAGCAGCAGCCGCACGGCCCGGGTCCTCTAATTCTCTTGTGCCAGGCGGCAGCGCTGCCTCTAACTCCGCCCCCCGCAAGCATGACTCGCCCCCGGATCCTAATTGCCCTCCTGCTGAGCCCCCTGGCGCTGCTTGTCTGCGGCTCTGGGCTAGGGTGACCAGGCGTAGGTGTCCTCTTTTCCCCGGACAGGTCCTCTTTTTCCGACCTGTCCGGAGTGTCCGGCCGGTTTTTATGAAAGTCCGGGTGAAGCTGCGGGGACTGCCTCCCGGAGGCTGAGCAGGGCTATGGCAAGATGGCTGCCGAAGCCCTGCACTGGAGACTATTTGTGTCTCCAGTACAGGGCTTCGGGCGCCATCTTGCCGTAGCCCTGCACTCTGCCTGTCAGCGCGGGAGATTCACACTGGCTGCCGCTGCAGGAGGATCGTCGCTGGAGAATCGTCAGGAGCCGGCCAGGTGAGTGATTTTTTTCTTATTTTACAGGTTTATTTTCTGGTGACTGTTACCCACATGACATAGCGATTATTTTCTGGTGACTGCTCCCCACATGACATAGCGATTATTATCTGGTGACTGCTCCCACATAGCGATTATTTTCTGGTGACTGCTCCCCACATGACATAGCGATTATTATCTGGTGACTGCTCCCACATAGCGATTATTTTCTGGTGACTGCTCCCCACATGACATAGCGATTATTATCTGGTGACTGCTCCCACATAGCGATTATTTTCTCGTGAATGCTCCCCACATAGCGATTATTTTCTGGTGACTGCTCCCACATAGCGATTATTTTCTGGTAACTGCTCCCACATAGCGATTATTTTCTGGTGACTGCTCCCACATAGCGGTTATTTTCTGGTGACTGCTCCCACATAGCGATTATTTTCTGGTGACTGCTCCCACATAGCGATTATTTTCTGGTGACTGCTCCCACATAGCGATTATTTTCTGGTGACTGCTCCCACATAGTGATTATTTTCTGGTGACTGCTTCCACATAACGATTATTTTCTGGTGACTGCTCTCCACATAGCGATTATTTTCTGGTGACTGCTCCCACATAGCGATTATTTTCTGGTGACTGCTCCCACATAACGTTTATTTTCTGGTGACTGTCCCCACATAGCGATTATTTTCTGGTGACTGCTCCCACATAGCGATTATTTTCTGGTGACTGCTCCCACATAGCGATTATTTTCTGGTGACTGCTCCCACATAACGTTTATTTTCTGGTGACTGTCCCCACATAGCGATTATTTTCTGGTGACTGCTCCCACATAGCAATTATTTTCTGGTGACTGCTCCCACATAGCGATTATTTTCTGGTGACTGTTCCCACATAGCAATTATTTACTGGTGACTGCTCCCACATAGCGATTATTTTCTGGTGACTGCTCCCACATAGCGATTATTTTCTGGTGACTGCTCCCACATAGCGATTATTTTCTGGTGACTGCTCCCACATAGCGATTATTTTCTGGTGACTGCTCCCACATAACGATTATTTTCTGGTGACTGTCCCCACATAGCGATTATTTTCTGGTGACTGCTCCCACATAGCGATTATTTTCTGGTGACTGCTCCCACATAGCGATTATTTTCTGGTGATGCTCCCACATAGCGATTATTTTCTGGTGACTGCTCCCACATAGCGATTATTTTCTGGTGACTGCTCCCCACATAGCGATTATTTTCTGGTGTCTGCTCCCACATAGCGATTATTTTCTGGTGACTGCTCCCCACATAGCGATTATTTTCTGGTGACTGCTCTCACATAGCGATTATTTTCTGGTGACTGCTCCCACATAGCGATTATTTTCTGATGACTGCTCCCACATAGCGATTATTTTCTGGTGACTGCTCCCCACATAACGATTATTTTCTGGTGACTGTTTCCCAGATAGCGATTATTTTCTGGTGACTGCTCCCACATAGCGATTATTTTCTGGTGACTGCTCCCACATAACGATTATTTTCTGGTGACTGTCCCCACATAGCGATTATTTTCTGGTGACTGCTCCCACATAGCGATTATTTTCTGGTGACTGCTCCCACATAGCGATTATTTTCTGGTGACTGCTCCCACATAACGATTATTTTCTGGTGACTGTCCCCACATAGCGATTATTTTCTGGTGACTGCTCCCACATAGCGATTATTTTCTGGTGACTGCTCCCACATAGCGATTATTTTCTGGTGATGCTCCCACATAGCGATTATTTTCTGGTGACTGCTCCCACATAGTGATTATTTTCTGGTGACTGCTCCCCACATAGCGATTATTTTCTGGTGTCTGCTCCCACATAGCGATTATTTTCTGGTGACTGCTCCCCACATAGCGATTATTTTCTGGTGACTGCTCCCACATAGCGATTATTTTCTGGTGACTACTCCCACATAGCGAATATTTTCTGGTGACTGCTCCCACATAGAGATTATTTTCTGGTGACTGCTCCCCACATAGCGATTATTTTCTGGTGAAAGATTGCTGTATTACGATTATTTTCTGGTGAAAGATTGCTGCATTCCGATTATTTCATGGTGAAACATTGCTGCATTATGATTATTTTATGGTAAAACATCGCTGCATTATGATTATTTTTTGGTGAAACATTGGCGCATTACGATTATTTTATGGTGAAACATTGCTGCCTTACGATTATTTTCATTTGGGGGGGCGCCACAGGTTTTCTCACCTGGAGTGACAAAATGGCTAGAGGCGCCCCTGCTTTTAGCCATAGACCCTAAACATGCATATGCAGATCAGGTGTTTCTGACAATATTGTCAGAACCGATAAGATTAGCTGCCTGCTAGTCTCTGGTCTGATTCAGACACTACTGCCAAGTAGATCAGCTGGGCTGTCAGGCAACTAGTATTGTTTAAAAGGAAATACATATGGCAGCCTCCATATCACTCTCATCTCAGATTTACGTTAAGCTAGATTGTTAGGGAGGGGCCTATAGGCAGGGAGAATATTTGAAATGAGTGAGTAGGTTAAGATCAGTTGTCAGAAAGGGGGTTAAATGGCAGGAAAGGGGGTTTTACTGGGGGAGAGATTAAAGAGGAACTTCAGCCTAAGCAAACATACTGTCATTAAGTTACATTATTTATGTTAATTAAAATAGATAGGCAATATATTCTTTTACCCACCCTGTTTTAAAAGAACAGGCAAATGTTTGTGATTTCATGGGGGCAGCCATCTTTTTGGTTGAAAGGAGGTGACAGGGAGCATGAGACACCGTTCCAACTGTCCTGGCTGCTGATCACCCCTCCCAGTTGCTAGACAACATGAATAACAACATAGGAAATCCCATCATGCTTTGCACAGCATCAGGGAAAATAAGCCCGGGCAGTTTTCTTTGATGGGTGGAGCTTAGCTAAAAATGAAGCTAAAAATAAGACTTTGGTAAGAAAAACAAAGTTCTGATGCTGTGAAACTGTTAAAGAAACACCAAGCCTTTTCAGTTCTGCTGAGTCGATTTCTAGTCCGGAGGCTCACTTTAACCAAGACTTGACCCCACACCATTTTAAAACGTCCTCTTAATGGACCAACAGATGTTTTAAAACACCCTTCACGTGTGCACCCCCCGCGCGTACCCATCGAAACCCGGAGAGCCATGATTGGTGAAAGGGAACAAGTATTTCCTGAACTAATTAAAGTGCCTGTAAGGGAAAGATCATGGCTTCAACAAGAAGCCAATAGTCTTTTCTGTAACAACACAATTTGTGTGCTTGTTCAAAGACACATCTAGTAGTAAAAAAAAAATAAATACAAAAAGTGAAAATTCCCCTTTTTACGCTAAATTTTACTTTTTACATTAAATAAAAATAAATTAATACCTCCTTTCCCCCTCCCCTGCCTCCCATAGTTAGCAAAGTAAAACACTTGTAAACAAAAATGACAGCATTTAAAAAAAAACAAAACATAATTATGTCAGGGACTGCTTTTTTATTATGTATGGCATGAAGGTGTATTTTATATTTGCAAATAAAGGCTTGCAATTATTCATCCAGTACAAAAAAACTCAAATCAGAACAAATACATATTTTCAAAATACTACATTGTCACCATACATTGAACTAGGTACATCATTTAAATGTTGTAATAACCAGGACAAATGGGCAAATACAATGTGTGGGTTTTATTTACTGTAGTTTTGTTTATTTTTTATATTATAGGGGATGCAATTGTGAAAATAGTGTATTTTTTAATTATCCCCCAAGTTTTCCCTTCAAATTGAATAGAAAATAAAGTGATTAAATAAATGAAAACAAATACCTCCCCAAAAAGCTGAGCTTGTGGTGTGATAAAGTAGTGTCAAAGTTATTGGCAAATGAAAGGGAGGAGCGCTGACACGTAAAATTGCTCTTGTCCGTTAGGGTACAAACCCTTGGGGCTGAAGTGGTTAAGGTCAGCCATTAGGGAGTAGGGACGCTCATTCAGATTTCACAGAAATTGAAATGTCTGCATTTCAAATAGAGATGGCCCAAACCTCCGATTTTAGGTTTGCGAACCTTCCGCGAAAGTTCAGTTCGCGCCAACTTTCGCAAACCTGCAATAGACTTCAACGGGGAGGCAAACTTTGAAAACTAGAAACACTTATGCTGGCCACAAAAGTGATGGAAAAGAGGTTTCAAGGGCTCTAACACCTGGATGGGGGCATGGCGGAGTGGGATAGATGCCAAAAGCCCTGGGGAAAAATCTGGATTTGACGCAAAGCAGCGTTTTAAGGGCAGAAATCACATTGAATGTTAAATTGCAGGCCTAAAGTGCTTTAAAACATCTTGCATGTGTATACATCAATCAGGGAGTGTAATTAGAGTACTGCTTCACACTGACACACCAAACTCACTGTGTAATGCACCGCAAACATTTGTGCAGTGACGGCCGTGCTGGACAGGTGCATTTCCAGCCCATATAGTCGGGCTGAGGTAGCTGAATGACAGAACAGTGACTGTCCAGCTGATCAAATTTGGTCTGTCCACAATGAAGTAACAACCTTATTATCTTTGGTGTGCCACCCCCCGAGACACTCATATAGCCGGCGGTCATTGCTCCATTGTGATACGCAAGCCCCAACTTGGTAATGATCACAAAGGGGAATTGGCACATGTACATGCTTTTTGTATTTGAAAAATTAATATAGCGGCCGCTGCTAGCAGCGGCCTTAAAAATTCAGGAATCCGCCTGGAGTCCTGGACCCTGTTGGTGTTGGTGGTGCCGGAGAAGGCAGTCAAGCGGCCTGTGGGCAGAGGTTCTGTGTGGGGAGCGACTTAGTCTTGGGGCAGGCAGTCACACGGCGTGCAGGCAGAGATGCTGTGTGTGGGGATTGACTTAGTCTTCGGGCAGGCCTGAGCGTGCTTTGCAGACCAGGCATCCATGGTCAGATGGACCCTTGACTCAACGCTGTGTGCCAGAGATGTCACCACTTGCCTTTCAACATCACGGTACAGTTTAGGTATGACATTTTTTGAGAAAAAATTGCAGCCTGGTATCTTCCACTGCGGTGTGTGGCTTTGCTTTTTTGTGGTGGTCATCCCATTGCAGTTTGTGCTTTGTAATCATGTGCCTTCGAAAGGTAATTGTCCCTACGCGGGTCTTGGTCTTTCCACGGCTCAATTTTCAGTGGCAGAGAGTACAGATGGCATTGCTCTTATCTGAGGCAGACACACAAAAAAAATTCCAAACCGCTGAGCCCTGGGGTGATGGCACTTTGGTGGTGGCGGCTGACTGAGTGTTCAGTGGGGTGCCAGAATCAGAGCAGGAGGAGGAAGATATGTCATGCTTCCATGAAGAACCTGAGAAAGATGAGGTGTTCTGTGTTAAATAGTCAACTAAGTCCTGACAATATTGGTGGTTGATGGCACGTGCCTTCTTCTGAACACTGTACTTTGGTTGAGGGCTGCATGAAATCACAACAGCGCGACCTCGAACAGACCTGCCAGGTGGCCAGCCTCTGCCTTTTGTTTTGTCCATATTGGGGTGGATAAAGTAAAAGGTATGCACTGACTTGACTAATACAATGTGCAATCACACAGGTGCATGGAGTGGTATATCACACTGCGTGCGCTTACATAGGTGGGTGGGTGCACAGTGAACAACAGGTAGGTATATGCAGTGGGTATTACAATGTGCACCTGTCACACACAGACAGGTACCGGACAGGCACAGTGACATTGCGTGCACTCACGTCGGTAGATGGTTGCACTGTGAACAACAGGTAGGTAGGTATATGCAGTGATGTGTATTACAATATGCACTTGTCACACACACAGGTAGTCACTGAATGTGCTGGGCCTTGCAGTGGCACACACAGTAGGAATTACCAAGGCTGTCTATGCAACACAAGTGTCAGTGGGACACACAGGAAGAAAAAAAAATAGATCACAAGAACAAGATTAGCTCTCAAAAGAACTGTTGTGGGGTGCTATTTTAGCAATAAGAATCAGCAAGGAGCAAGCTAAGAAGCCTACAAGAGCCTAACTAATCTTTCCCTATGAGAGAGTCTGCAGCAGCTGTCCCTTCTCTATTTAATGCAGGCACACGAGTGAGTAAAATGGCCGGAGATGCCTGCCTTTTATGAGGGGAGAGTGGCTCCAGGAGGGAGTGTAGCCTGATTGGCTACAATGTGCCTGCTGACTGTGATGTAGAGGGTCAAAGTTGACCCTAATGGTGCATTGTGGGGGCGAACCGAACTTCCGGAAAAGTTTGTGTTCGATCGAGAACGCGAACCACCGAAATTCGCCGGGAACTGTTCGCTGGTGAACCGTGCGGGCCATCTTTAATTTCCAATCAGAAATCGGTAATTTCCAATCAGAAATCAGAAAATGGAAATCGGAATTCTGCGGAAATTCAATTTGCCGCAACTTGGTAATTGTAACCCAATCACAGAGCTTTGAAGCATTGGACCAATCAGAGAATGCAGAATTTTTCAGCAAAAATCAGAGTACCACAGTCATTTTAGACCAATCACAAGTTTCTGTTTTTCCGATTTCCAATTTTTTTGTCATTATTTGCATTCTCTGATGAAAAAAAAATGACAAAGAAAATACTCCTCAGAAATTGTAAAATCGGAAAAATGAAAAATCGGAAAGAGGGAAAATGGGTCGGTTTGTGTTAGGCATCAAAAGGAAGAGTACTGTGTAAGAATAGGGTTAGGTTAAGACATAGTAAAATATCTGTAAAAGTATAAGTAATCTACTGTAGTGGATAATAGAATATCTGTAAAATTACCAATATTCTTACCGTTAATTTGTGACTAGATCTTACATACTGAAACAGAAATTTCTCAGGTAGAGGTTGGTCTGAGTTGTCATCCACACAGGAGTTCAGGAATCCCAATTGATTGGTCAGATAAGATCAATAAATGTCTGGGAGAACAAGAATAAAGGTGATGATTGATTGAGATGGCCACAGCATCGAATTTCTAGTAGATTTAATCAGAGTGATCAAATCAGCCGTGTATCAAAAGGGGAAAGATCGATAAGTGTATGGCTGCCTTAACAAACGCTTTAGAGGCCTGTAGGGACTTAAAATGAACTTTGGAATGAAAAGACAAAAGCTACAGAAAGAAAATTGTGGATATTCCGCAAAATGGAGATAAATAAAAAAAGCAGTTTGCTATAGCAACCAATCGGAATTTTAACAAAACAGGGGAATCCGGTTGATTGCTTTTTCTTCAGTTTACTTTACAACTGCCTTGATAAATCTGCTGTTTTTTTCTTGTGCAGTTTCTAGACATAAGATCCCAGCAGTGAGAAGCGAAGTGTACAAACCTCCCTATCCACATGTAACCATCTATTTATTCCTGTATATAGGAATCAAGGTAACCTTCCTTGCTGAGAAAATCTAATGGTACAGCACTGTCGTTTTATTGCATTTTTTATTTATCTAAGGGAACTGCACAGACTGTAAATGAAACAGCGAGATTATGTTGTTTAGGTGATGATTTCTGCAACTTTCATGAAAAAGAAATATACACAGTGAGGAAGTTTAACCTTCCTTCACAGGATGCCGGATGCTGCCATACAGCTAGCATGGGAGATTGTGCTTTTGATCTATTAAATGGAATTTGTGTTCTGCATGGATGCCCACTTACAATAAGTAACAAATCTAATAATGCAGCCATAAAAGATTCGTACACAAGCCATTTCACAAGATAGCTGCCCTTTGCACCATACTGGGAAGTCTCTATCCAAGAATCTGCCTTAATTTTGCCCGTCTATTTTAAGTTACACATCTGAGACTTCATAATCTTATCTTCATCAAGCTGGTTTGCTCTTTCTTAGTTCCATAATCAAAGTTGCTTGATGGCAGGCTTTAGAATTCATCTCAGGGGAGAAGAGAAGTGCCTGTGAAAAGCCTTATCGGGAAACTACAGAACATCCTGCTTGTCTTTATCTCATCTCATCTTATTTCTTAATGGCTGTCATTGGATTGCAGAGAATTAACTGATATTCTGGGTTTGCCTTTATAGAAACCAAAGTGAAAGCTCATCTTAAAACTAACAAAACGGTGTAAGGGGGATTGAAAAGATTCTTTACTACAGTATTAGAGCTTCTCTTTCAGAAACAATCACATTCATTACAAAATAGCGTAATTATTTTTTTTTTCCTTTTCGGATCTTCCAAGCCTGCATGTGAAATCAGATAGCAGTTTTTCTTCTTGTTCTCACTATTATGCCTACCATAGTTCTACGAAATAAAAGAATCAAAGTGCTGAAAGTGATGAAAAAACAATGCTGATAAGAAATGCTGGTAGGAATACACGAAATACTAAATACTACTGTTACAATAAATAACAACCTTGAAGTTTAAGAGGTATTCACAATGATCGGTACAAAGGTACACATGTTCTTTTGTAAGCACCGAGACCAGTGAACTAGATGTCACATGATGGGGAAGCTTAAAGTGTACGTGTAGGGAAACAAAGAGTTCCCCTACGAGGTACTTACCTTGGGAGGGGAAGTCTCTGGATTTAAAAGGGTTTCCCAGCCCCTCCTCCACCAGCCCATTCCACCATTGGAACATCCCTATCTCCCCCCCCCCCCAAAAAAAATTGCTTGTCGCACTTGTGTACGAACCTGCTTGTCTTTCTTCGGTAAAAGCCAAGCCCAATCGAGGCCATGCCACTGCGCATGTGTGAGCCATCTGGGCCTGTGCAGTAGCATGGACCTGTTCGGGCTCGGCTTTTTCAGCTTAAACCCGAGCGGGTTCGTGCTACTATGCAGGTGCAGTGTGGCAGTACTTTAGGGATCGAGCTGGTGGAGGAGGATGCTGGAAGCCTCTTTAGGATCCAAAGGGTTCCCTCTCCCGAGGTATAATGTATGTCCATTTTTGGGTATGTCCCCGGTTTGCCTTAAAGAGAAAGTTTACTGTACACAACTTAATATATTTGCCTATTTAATTTCAATATTCATGTATTAATTATTTATTCAATGCAGAACCAAGATAATTAAAGAGGAATTGTAATAACATATACTAGATTCTAACAATTTTTTCAGGATACTAATTTTTTACCTTAATTATTCTGGTTTCGGACTCACATGTGCTTCATAAATCTACTGTTTATATTGCTGTTTTTTGATATGTAACCTGACCCTCCAAGTGATGTTTAGCCTAAGCTGTGATGTCACACAGCTAAATACATTTAAAAGGCAGCCAAAAATATGGGCGCTTGGTATTACTGATAGTAGAGATGTCGCAAACATAGAATTTTCCGTTCGCAAACATGCAAACCCGGTGAACCACCATAGACTTCAATGGGCAGGCGATTTTAAAACCTACAAAGATTTTTTCTGGCCACAAAAGTGATGGAAAAGTTGTTTCAAGGGGTCTAACACCAGGACCATGGAATGCCATGGGGAATCCGTGCCAAAAGTCCCGCCAAAAATTACGGAGTTGACACAAAGTCAGGTATTAATCCCTAAAGGGCAGAAATCACATTACATTCCTACAAATAATGCCCTGGAGTGGTACTGTGCATGCAACTTAATGTAGCAACAATAGCAGTAGTGTGCACAGCTCTGGGTGTCAGTAGGATGTGGAGTGTCACACACAGAGAAATGCAATAGTACTATCAGAATACAGTGAAATAATAATTCACTGGAGTGGTGGAGTGTCACACACAAAGCAAACTACTAGCCCTCAAAAGGGCATTTTGGGGTGCTTTCACAGCAAGTGAGGAACAAGAACACAGGCCTAGCTAATGCTTGCCCTGCCCATCTGCAGCAAGTCTGACCCTGCTCTAATTAACCACTTCCCCGCCTGGGTACAGTAGATCTACACTCCTTTGGACTTGAGTTCCCCGCACGGAGCGTAGATATACGTCCCCGCTGCAGCCACCGCTGTCCGCGCTCCCACTCGCACAAGCGCGCTCCCGCGATCGTACACGCCACCGCCTGCTCGCCCGGAGATCAATGAACGGGAAAAACCATTCCCGTTTGTTGATCTCTGCCCCCGCAATGATCGGCATGCTTCTATGAGAAGCAGCGCGATCATTGTGAGAAAAACTCAGTTTCCCAGCCTCCTTAAACTTCCTGCAAGCGTCCTTCCGACGCTTGTAGGGCGCCTGCAAAAAAAAATAATGTGGCCATCTTGTGGCCAAAAAGTAATACTGCACCCAAAACATTTTTCACATACAAATACATGATTTTCAAATATAAAATTACAGTAACTCATTAACTCCCACACTCCCCAATTGTTACCAATTTTTTTTTTTGGTAATATTAAAATAAATTAAAAAAAATGACAATAAAAAAAACTTAAATAATTACCTTAGGGACTGAAATCTTTAAATATTTATATAAAGAGGGTATAACACTGTTACTTTATAAATTATGGGATTGTAATTAGGGATGGACGCAAAAAACTGAAAAAAAAATGCACCTTTATTTGCAAATAAAATATCAGCGCCAAACATTGTGATAGGGACATAATTTAAACGGTGTAATAACTGGGACAAATGGGCATATAAGTTACATGGATTTTAATTATAGTAGCATGCATTATTTAAAAACTATAAAGGTGGAAAACTAAAAAATAATGATTTTTTTTTAAATGTTTTCCTATTTTCCCATTAAAACACATTTAGAATAAAATAATTCTTGGCATAGTGTCCCACCTAAAGAAAGCCTAATTGGTGGCAAAAAAAACAAGATATAGTTCATTTTATTGTAATAAGTAATGATAAAGTTATAGGCAAATAAGGAGTGCTGAAAGGAGAAAATTGCTCTGGTGCTCAAAGGGTAAAACCCCTCAGTTGTGAAGTGGTTAACAGTCAGCAGCCAGCAGAGAATGAATCCAATATGGCCACCACAACGGTTTTTAAATAGGGGGTGGAGGTTCAGGAGGGGGTGCTTGCTGATTGGCTGCCATGTGTCTGCTGACTGTGAGGTAAGGGGTCAAAGTTTGGCTCCATGATGTGGTATAGGGGGTGGGTCGAACACGCCATATGTTCACGGTTCGCTGAGAACGTGAACAGCAGAAATTCACGACGGCGAACTGTTTGGGTCATCTCTAACTGATAGTAGAATATCAGTAATTTACCAATATTCTACTATCACCTAAGTAACTTAATTCTCATGCTTACCTTGCCCCACCCACTCCTAACATTACAGGGGGGCATATGTATACCTGTAACGTCGTGATACAATAAAGAGGAACTTCATGGAGTGTGCCGGAGTCCGCCTTTCTTCTTGTATACACTCCTAACATTACCTTCACTCCCCTACTCCTAACACTAAACTCTCCCCACCTTCTTCTAGCATCACCCTCACCGCCTTACTCCTAACACTAAACACTAAACAAACTTACCACCAAAGTGGTGTCTGGTAAGTTACCTTTCTCTAGCTCTGCTGTGTCCTGTGGTATTTCTGGTGCTCAAGTATACTATAGCCAAGTGTGTTACGTTACTAATGTCTATGAGGCATGTCACAATGCCTGCTGTGTGACGCAATGCATGGGAAGTGGTACTGCTGATGCAAAGGCTGCAACATGTTGCTGCATGGTGTGTGTAATACTAGGCACAATTGACAAGTTCTTCACAGAAGCAATGTGGTGAACATGCGCATATGGGGAAAATCACATGATGCACTTCCTGTCTGGCAGTGTGCATGTGACTGAGGGGTAAGACTGAGGGGTAATTTATTATTGCCTAACCTAACCCTTTTCTCACATTTATCCTCCCTCTACTCCAATTCCTACTCCCCACCTACTATCAATTTGTATTGGGTGTTGTCAGGACAGGAACAAAATTACCCACTGAGCACCTCTATAATTGCGGTCTGTGTGGTGCCCATTTTACCAAAACACTGCCACTGCTCAAAATTACCTGCTTCAATTCAGATTCCTTTTAAGTTATATTCATGGGAAGTAACAATACTTATCCAACATGTTATATTATTATTCCTGTCTGCTCTCTTCTTCCTTATCTGCTCTCAAGACATGCAGCTTCAAACTATTGTTTCTGTCTGTTGTGCAGACTTACCACATTCCTTGCCATGCTTGCTTTGTAAAATGAGTGTTTAGCAAGGCCCACTGGAACTCCAAAGATCTAAACCAAAATAATATAATGATGTATACAGTATGTAATAGGTTTGCAGTGCTTTGCAGAGAAAATATTCATGTCACTAATTGTCCCTCAGTGAAGCTCACAATCTAATCCCTACCATTGCCATTGGCCTATGTCCCTATCATAGACTAAGGCCAATTTTGGTGTGAGGAACTAATTAACGCCATGTATGTTTTTTGGATGTGGGCCAGGCCCACATTGCCCAGAGGAAACCCATGTAAGCATGAGGAGACTATACAAACTCACTGCAGAGCGAGCCATGGTCCAAACTTGAAATAGGGACCCTAGTGAGAGTGCTAGCCATCATGCCACTATGCACAGTGTATTTGTTCACCTTTTCCTCCAGCTATTGCTGTAGATAGGAGGACATGCTTTGACTTACATATCCAGAAGTCCTTCAAAATTATATAAGATGATTGTCTCAAGCACGTCTTTTCTTGGTGTGGAGTGTGGAGGATGGGTGGTCTCTTTCTCCCCATTTTGTGTCTTGGAAATCATTATGCATTTTATTCATCATGTTACTTTTATCACTGACATTACCAATTCTGTATTTTGTATTCTGTATTTTGTATCATTTTTGTATTTTCTCACTATGTATCTTGTATATTGGTGTACTCCATTGTCTGTATTATTGTGTATCCCATGTTTCTTTCTTACTTTGTACAGTGCCATGGAATATGTTGGCACTTTATAAACAACAACAATAATAATAATAATCTCTTTAACCATTTCGGTACCAGCAGCCTCTGCCCCCTTAAGGACCAGAGGCTGCTGGTATGCTAAAACGCCGCATACCGATGAATCGCTGCAATAATCCATCGCTCCTGCCGGTCAGGTCCCTCTGTCCCCGCCGCAGGCTGCTCTCTCTGCCGTCTCTATGACGGCAGAGCACTGTGCGCTGGTCAGGAGCCGCTTTCATTGACTCCTGACCCTGTCACTCAATGTAAGCCAATGGGATTGGCTTACAGTAATGACAGGGCCAGGAGCCAATGAAAACGGCTCCTGCCCGGCTCACAGTGCTCCGCCGTCATAGAGACGGCAGGGCTGCTAATTTCGACGGGTGGAAAGCGGCGGTGTCGGGCGGGGACGCACGGTGAATGGGACGTAGAGTTTACGTCCGGTCAGAACTGCAGCGCCACCCGCCCGACGTAGATTTATACTGCGGCGGTCCGCAAAAAGTTAAACTCTGTCAACATTCATTCACAAGAAAGGGATTTCAGTTATTTCAAAATCACTTGCTGGTGTGTCTGTTCAAAACCTTAAAAGTATTTCCAAGAAGAGTTAAAATTAACTTGATGTGGCACCTAAACTATTGAACTACCTATATTCATGTGTAGTAGGTCCTTGTTATTTACTACAATCGTCTTTATCTTGATATATCTTGATAGGATATTGCTATATTTAATGTTTTACATTGTAAAGACTGCAAACCCGATTGTCCCTGCATTGGCATGGGGCTCAACTTTTAAGTAATTCTATCTCCCTACCATGTCTCTGTCTCTTTAACTTACTTATCCCCATGTTGTAGGCTGGGTTTTGAAGGTGTTTGCCAAGTATCACACTGGGTATATATTAAAGTAATATTTTGAAGCAGATCAGCTGCTGCTGCATCAGTGAGATGCCCAGTGATGAATAGGGAAATGTGTAAACACGTGCACTATTTCCCTATTCATTTCAATGGAGCTGATCAAGACTCATGAGTCTCATGGTTATGGGTGGTCAATGATGAGATGATAATAAATATCCCCTAACATGAAAATCTAATGCAAATTATTTTCAGCTTGGAACTGGGCCAGTCCAAATCATCAGGAAAGACACGTGATTGGCCCAATTCCAAATTATACAAAACCTGAATTACATTTGCTTGCAAGCTGGAATTATGTGCACCTCATTGGCCATCTCTACTCATGATGTTCATGGTTCTCAGCACAGTGAGGCTGCATCATGTCCCAGACAAGATGTGATTGCATCCCACCAAGCAGTCCTAGCCATTGTGGAATACTCAGCCAAAGCATCACACTTTGCATTGTTTTTTTATTAATCAAGCAAGCAGTGATCATGTGTAGTACATTAATGAGATGGTATACCTTAGAAAAAAAAATTAGCCTGAACCGCATTTATGCTGGATATAATACATCATCAAGAAACAACATAGAATTATCAATCATTCTTATGCCCTACAATCTAGTGGTCCTTGATACCAACTTAGAAGTATTAAACTATATCACAAAACAAAATAGCAGTAATCCTGATCAGCCAAAAAAATGAAATAACATAATATAAGCAGGACTAAAGAAAGGATTTTGCACTTAGTGCCATAAGCCAGTTGCATCACCGTGGTCAGAAAAAAAGAATATCTATCTTCACAGCAACCATATCCAGCAACAGATTTGATGATATCACTGGCAGCTGGCTGCTCTTTCAAAGACAGATATAGTATATAGAAATTTCTACATCAGTTACTGAAAGAACATGGAACTGATTGATTGAAAGAGTTCTTAAGGGTCTCTTTTCACAGCTGGGAAGTGATGAGCCAACATAGGTACATAGGTATAGTACCAGAAATCTTTACTTATAAGTGCAGCAGCATCACATTCTGCTATGCCCAGTTGCTAGTGTTCTAATAAAAATGACCATGTGTTCCACATACCTATGTTACTAGCATACCTTTTGTATATAGTCTACTCCAAACTGTCCAAAAGAACCCATACCAACTCACTCAAACTGTATTGCCATATTCCCTATAGTGTTTGTTAGTTGTAACTAGAACTAAACGGAGCATAATTTTTTGTTTGTCTGCAGTTGGTCAACATATCTGAAGCACTTTAAATACATCTTAAAGTAGAGGTCACACTTGCTAAGATTCACATGGGTTTTTTTGCAATGCAAAAATGCTCACAAAAACACACATAGGGGTTGATTCTCAAAAGAGTGCTAACTAATAGCACGGGTGTGCTATGCAGTTAACACGCAAAGTGCCGCGTGCGCACTTTTGTGTGCGTAAAGTATTGCGCCTGCGTGGTAACTAATGTTTGCATGCGAAAACGTGGACATTTGCGTGCCATTACGATCTGCATTTTCGCACGCAAACGTTAGTTACCGCGTGGACGCAAGACTTAACGCGTGCAAAAGTGCACAGGAATTATGAAAATGTATATATTAAAAATCTATTATGTGGTTGTAAAAAAGTTTTCGACAATTTTGGGGTGAGCGATCCTCAGTGAAATGTTGGGGTAGACACTGTATGTGTAGTTCCCCATATGTTTATATTTGGTGTTTATGATACTGTATATGTTTTGTTGTATTTTTATGTCATGTGACCATGTTGGGTCATGTGACTTCCTGTGGGAGGGGTATAAAGAGATTGTGTGCACTGGGTGTTGCACACCTGAGGAAGGGCTATACCCGAAACATGTCGTGTGCTCTGCATGCTCTGTAACCGTATGACCTAATACAGATTACTTCAGAAGCTTTGTGTGTGCCGAGACTTTTTTGTGTGCACTTTTTTGACATTCAACCCCATAATCTATCTCTATGGAAAATTACTGGGAAGTGAGGATAATGTGTGTTTTCCAGCTGCAAAGAAAAATATATGGGCTCTGTTGGTTTTGCACATTTTATGCGATCCCTTTTGCGGACAGTCAGCTGCTGTCAGCTGTCTGCCAAGAGTGTGCACCTCCAAGAGTGTGGCAAGAATGAAGAATTGTCTGTGGAAAATGCATTGCGTTATTTTCATAGGACAGCAAATACTGTTATACAAGCTGTACACTGACTTTTTTTTACGTTGTATCAAATTGGCATAGCTTCAGTGCTGTCCCATGAAAGGATATAATAAAATATTTACAAAAATGTGAGAGTTGCTCTCACTTTTGTGAGATACTGTATGTATAAAACCAAAATAATTTGAGAAGTTTTTCTCTGACATATGCAAGCCTCCTAGTGTTTGCCTAGTTTAAAATGCCTGAAATCAGTAACAAAGCGCCAGTAAAATGACATTGCTGAACCAGAAATGGAACCTGAAAGGCAATATTAACATATACAGCTAAGAGTTAGCTGGGAAGCATTGTCACAAAGAGCTCCCTATGAAAGTGCGCTGCTCTTCTGCAATCCCCAGTGGATTCCCCCTGCCTTGCTAATCATCTGGTTCCTCTTCATCTCTCTGCTGACCCAGAAAGCAAATTTACCAAGACTGGTTCTGGTTTGTTTTTTTTACTCTAAAATATTTATTGAAGGGGATTAACCACGCTCTCCTATGCATGGCTACATAAGCACATGCTTTATAACTTAAAAGAAAAAAAGAAAATAAAAAGTTGATTTCATTGACCTTAGCAAAGGGAGACATCTTGTGATTGTTCTATTTTAAAACCTTTTTCAGCTGGGTACATAATTTGACGTTTTCATTTTTTGTTTCTGTCAGATCAATGTAGTTATCCATTGCTGAATTTATTTTAAATAGAGCTCATCGCATCAAACAGCAAACATGAGACTTTTCTCTCCCTCCACTCCTCAGTCACTTCTATATTTAGCAGAGCTTGGATTTAGGTCACACTGAATCCATATTTAATAGTGACATATGGAGCATGCAGTACATTTAACAGCAGATTTTGTTCTAACGGCTAATATATATATATATATATATATATATATATATATATATATATATAGGCAGATGTTCTGGAGTAACCGTCACCATCAGCTGCGAACTATCATCATGTTGCATACGATACATCTGAAGAGTAATATGTAAATTAGGATGATTCTTGTACATTGAATTTTGCTTCTGCCTGTCATTAATCATTGCCAAGTACATACTGTAGATTCTTCTTTCATGCTACTGTTGAGGAAGAGTTCATTAAATATTGGAACCACCTCATATGTGATATGAAAATGGAGATTGGTTATGTATTCAATCTATACATGAAGAGCGGAAGGTTAATCTTACTTTGTAGCTATTGCATAGGATTGCTTTCATATACCTGGTAGATTTACTGCCATAGCTACAGTCTTTACTTTAGAACATGGCCTAGGCAGCACACGAATGACTCACAGCTAAGGAAATTTACTTGTAAAGATGAAATGTTCTAATTTAATTTGAAAAAAATGTTCTTTGGGTAATATGGACATGTAACATGTACTTATTAATTGATTAATGTATAATGACTATGGGTAATATTAGATGTTTTAGCTAAGTTCATACATTACAAAATTAAAAATGTGTGCGGCCATAGGCACAATATAAAAAAAGCAAGACTCTGCTGTTTTGAAGCAGCTGTAGCATTAAGGCATTAGCTTTTAGTTATTAGGCTAGTGTATAACTGAATGCCTGAGATTGGTCACAGCACATATCCCACTTCAATGTACACTGCATTTAATAATATATATATATATATACCGTATATATATATATATATATATATATATATATATATATATATATATATATATACGTTATGTTTACATAATAACTGTGCGTACAAGAGGAATCAGCATGGAAGACTTGGGCGCAGGATACAGATGGCTGATCCTGCTGCTGTACAAGTTCCCAGCCGTGTTAAATACTATTCCCCCTCCAGGCTGCCATGGATGGTGGGGAATGAAATAATTGCTGGAAGCAAAACTATTGTGTTTTAAAAGTAACTTCAGCGCTGTCTTCTGATGGCGCCGAAGTTACTCCCTAGCTGTAATTCCTCTTACGGCCTATGGTGGCTCCGGCTGCGCCCAAGTCTCCTGCGCTGGATTCACGGTGTTTCCATAACTGTGCCCCAAACATTACAACTGCTAATAAAGAAGATATAATGCAATCTATTGATGTACTAACAATGTTTTTATAAGATGAAATGCACTTTATTCTTGGAATATGCGCAATACCTTATAGGCTTATTCATGCAACAGGGTCCAGTATGCATGGATAGTGATGCTCAAATACCCCTTTTCAAAATTCGAGTTAGGTCGAATTCGAATAGTAAATTATTCGAGGTCAGTCGAATATTCGAGTCGAATAATTTTTACTATTCGATTCGACCTCGGACTTCGAGCTCACTATTCGAGTCGGTATTCGAGCTCACTATTCGAGCTGACTATTCGAATTGACCTTAAATAGCTTCCAACACTTGTTTTGAGGGTGAATGATGCAAGAAACATCTTTTTTTCCAAGTAACAACAGCAAGTGATTATGTGGGGATGTTCTTTAAAAAAAAATGTGGAAAGATAAGTTGTGTCCTTAATTTTGTTCAGTAGTTTTACTGTATATACTTGTTCTTCTTCTTCTTTATCTTTCTTCTTCTTCTTCTAGATCTTCTTCTTCTATATCATCTTCTTCTTCTATATTGTCTTCTTCTTCTTCTTCTTCTTCTTCTTCATCATCTTCTTCTTCTTCTTCATCATCTTCTTCTTCTTCATCATCTTCTTCTTCTTCTTCATCATCTTCTTCTTCATCTTCATCTTCTTCATCTTCTTCTTCTTCTTCATCTTCTTCTTTCTTCTTCTTCATCTTCTTCTTCTTCTTCATCTTCTTCTTCTTCTTCTTCTTCTTCTTCTTCTTCTTCTTCTTCTTCTTCTTCTTCTTCTTCTTCTTCTTCTTCTTCTTCTTCTTCTTCTTCTTCTTCTTCTTCTTCTTCTTCTTCTTCTTCTTCTTCTTCTTCTTCTTCTTCTTCTTCTTCTTCTTCTTCTTCTTCTTCTTCTTCTTCTTCTTCTTCATCTTCTTCTTCTTCTTCTTCTTCTTCATCATCTTCTTCTTCTTCTTCTTCTTCTTCTTCTTCTTCTTCTTCTTCTTCTTCTTCTTCTTCTTCTTCTTCTTCTTCTTCTTCATCTTCATCATCTTCTTCATCTTCTTCATCATCTTCTTCATCTTCTTCTTCTTCATCTTCTTCTTCTTCATCTTCTTCTTCTTCATCTTCTTCATCTTCTTCTTCTTTTTCATCTTCTTCTTCATCATCTTCTTCATCTTCTTCTTCATCTTCATCTTCTCCTTCTCCTTCTTTTTCAATATCGTCTTCTTCTTCTTCACGTATTTCTCTTTTCAATTTTTTTTTTAAAGAAATGCAGCTATTTTTGAGCGTAACAAATAGCTGGTGGGCGCACGCATGTTGGAAGCGCCATTGTATGTGCTCCCTGGCAGTGGAAACACAAAGACAGCAGGAGGTAAATTCAGCAGCAGGAGGAGGAGGATGAGTGTGTGGCAGCAGGCAGTCAATGAGGCAGGAAGCTCGCCGTGACATAATAGCCCTGGTACCTAGCGGTGATACCAGGGCTGTAAATAAACACAACAGGAGGTCCCAGACAGCGGGACAACACAGTTTTCAACCCGGGCACCTCAGAAAAATTAAACCTTTTTTTTTTTTTTTATGGTTTGTTTGGTTTTGGTTTTGCAACCAATATAGCTATTGTTTGACGTAATAGCTGGTGGCAGAGTGGCAGCAGAAGGTAATTCTGTGTACCCTGTCAGTGGGAAACACAGACAGACAGCAACAGCAGCAGGAGGAATGGAGGAGTAATGTGAGCAGCTATTGTTTGACGTAATAGCTGGTGGCAGAGTGGCAGCAGAAGGTAAATCATCTGTGTAGTGTACCCTGGCAGTGGGAAACACAGACAGACAGCAGCAGCAGCAGCAGGAGGAGGTATGGAGGAGTAGTGTGAGTGTGGCAGCAGGTAGGCAGCGTGACATAATAGCCCTGGTACCTAGCGGTGATACCAGGGCTGTAAATAAACACAACAGGAGGTCCCAGACAGCGGTCGTGCAGCCCACATTGTGTCCAATACACAACTGGGACAACACAGTTTTCAACCCGGGCACCTCAGAAAAATTAAACCTTTTTTTTTTTTTATGGTTTGTTTGGTTTTGGTTTTGCAACCAATATAGCTATTGTTTGACGTAATAGCTGGTGGCAGAGTGGCAGCAGAAGGTAATTCTGTGTACCCTGGCAGTGGGAAACACAGACAGACAGCAGCAGCAGGAGGAGGAATGGAGGAGTAATGTGAGCAGCTATTGTTTGACGTAATAGCTGGTGGCAGAGTGGCAGCAGAAGGTAAATCATCTGTGTAGTGTACCCTGGCAGTGGGAAACACAGACAGACAGCAGCAGCAGCAGCAGGAGGAGGTATGGAGGAGTAGTGTGAGTGTGGCAGCAGGTAGGCAGCGTGACATAATAGCCCTGGTACCTAGCGGTGATACCAGGGCTGTAAATAAACACAACAGGAGGTCCCAGACAGCGGTCGTGCAGCCCACATTGTGTCCAATACACAACTGGGACAACACAGTTTTCAACCCGGGCACCTCAGAAAAATTAAACCTTTTTTTTTTTTTTAATGGTTTGTTTGGTTTTGGTTTTGCAACCAATATAGCTATTGTTTGACGTAATAGCTGGTGGCAGAGTGGCAGCAGAAGAAGGTAATTCTGTGTACCCTGGCAGTGGGAAACACAGACAGACAGCAGCAGCAGGAGGAGGAATGGAGGAGTAGGCGAGCAGCTATTGTTTGACGTAATAGCTGGTGGCAGAGTGGCAGCAGAAGGTAAATCATCTGTGTACCCTGGCAGTGGGAAACACAGACAGACAGCAGCAGCAGCAGCAGCAGGAGGAGGTATGGAGGAGCAGTGTGAGTGTGGCAGCAGGTAGGCAGCGTGACATAATAGCCCTGGTACCTAGCGGTGATACCAGGGCTGTAAATAAACACAACAGGAGGTCCCAGACAGCGGTCGTGCAGCCCACATTGTGTCCAATACACAACTGGGACAACACAGTTTTCAACCCGGGCACCTCAGAAAAATTAAACCTTTTTTTTTTTTTTAATGGTTTGTTTGGTTTTGGTTTTGCAACCAATATAGCTATTGTTTGACGTAATAGCTGGTGGCAGAGTGGCAGCAGAAGAAGGTAATTCTGTGTACCCTGGCAGTGGGAAACACAGACAGACAGCAGCAGCAGGAGGAGGAATGGAGGAGTAGGCGAGCAGCTATTGTTTGACGTAATAGCTGGTGGCAGAGTGGCAGCAGAAGGTAAATCATCTGTGTACCCTGGCAGTGGGAAACACAGACAGACAGCAGCAGCAGCAGCAGCAGGAGGAGGTATGGAGGAGCAGTGTGAGTGTGGCAGCAGGTAGGCAGCGTGACATAATAGCCCTGGTACCTAGCGGTGATACCAGGGCTGTAAATAAACACAACAGGAGGTCCCAGACAGCGGTCGTGCAGCCCACATTGTGTCCAATACACAACTGGGACAACACAGTTTTCAACCCGGGCACCTCAGAAAAATTAAACCTTTTTTTTTTTTTATGGTTTTTTGGTTTTTGGTTTTACAACCAATATAGCTATTGTTTGACGTAATAGCTGGTGGCAGAGTGGCAGCAGAAGAAGGTAATTCTGTGTACCCTGGCAGTGGGAAACACAGACAGACAGCAGAAGGGCAGTACACAGCAGCCCACTGTAGGTGTAAAATGTGTGGCTGCAGGCGACGTAATAGTCAAAGTGAACCAGGCTGGCTTAGTGAGCAGGAGCCAGGAGGTGGTAAAGGGTGGTAAGGCACATTAACGATGGTTCCGGCAGCCAGTTCATGTCCCCCTCTCGCCGACAACAGGGGCCAGGAACTCGCCTTCCACCCACGCCTGGTTCATCTTGAGAAACGTCAGTCTGTCCACAGACTTGTGAGACAGACGTGAGCGTTTCTCGGTGACCACGCCACCAGCTGCACTGAAGCAGCGCTCGGACAGCACGCTGGAAGGGGGGCAGGACAGCACTTCCAGGGCGTACTGCGCCAGCTCGCTCCAGATCTCCATGCGCTTGACCCAATACTCCATGGGATCAACAGGGCATCGCTGTCAAGCCCGCTGTACGACCCCATGTAGTCAGCCACCATGCGGGTCAGGCGCTGGCTGTGACCGGAGGAGGATGCTGCTGCATGCATCTCCTCTCTAGTCACTGCTGCCGGAGCCTCTACAGTCCTGTAGAGCTCGTGGCTGAGAGACAGCAGGTCTGTGGGGCGCTTGCTGCTGCTGGATGCAGGCACCTGCTGCTGCCTCTGTGCTGGCTGCTGGACAGTGGGGGTGGAAGGCTGGGGGAAGGCTTCCTCCAAGCGCTCAACAAGGGCCTGCTGCAAGCTCCTTATTTGTTGCGCTGGGTCTCCTCCTGCAGGCGGCAGGAACTGGCTCAACTTCCCCTTGAGGCGTGGGTCCAACATCATGCTGATCCAGATGTCCTCCCTCTGCTTCATCTGGATCACCCTGGGGTCCCTGCGCAGACACGTCAGCATGTGCGCTGCCATTGGGAAGAGGCGGGCCACGTCTGCTGGCACATCGACGTCAGTGCTGTCCTCATCCTCCTCCTCTGCCGCTTCATCCTCTCTCCACCCCCGCACCAACTCAGCTGCGCTGTGCTGATCCCCCTCATCAGCAGCCAGGTCAGGGACCTCCACCAAGTCCTCCTCCTCCTCCCCCTCAGAGGTGGACTGCGCAGCTGGTTGCCGCTCCTGCTGGTCCAAGGCTGCCGCTCCCTGTTCCAGCAAAGCATCGAGGGCCCTGTTCAGCAGAGAAACCAGGGGCACCCACTCGCAGACCATAGCATGGTCCCTGCTCACCATGTTTGTGGCCTGCAGGAAGGGAGCCAGCACAAAGCACACCTGCTGCATGTGCCTCCAGTCATCATCGGGGACAATGGACAGGATGTTGCTGGTCTTGTCCCTTCTCTGAGCGGCGGAAACAGTGGCCAGGGCAAGGTACTGTTTGACAGCGCGCCTCTGTTCAACTAGACGCTCCAACATCGCCAGGGTGGAGTTCCAGCGAGTCGGAACGTCAAGGATCAGCCGATGGCGTGGCAGATCCAGCTCCTTTTGCACGTCTTCCAGGCTCGCACAGGCTGCAGCCGAGCGCCGGAAGTGACGCACAACATTCCTTGCCGTTTCCAGCAGTTCGCCCATCCCCTGGTAGGTGCGCAGGAACTTCTGCACCACCAGGTTCAGCACGTGGGCAAGACAGGGGATGTGGGTCAGGTTTCCCCTGTCTATTGCGGCAACCAGATTGGCCCCATTGTCGGCCACCACCTCTCCGACTCTGAGGCCTCTGGGGGTCAGCCAAATCCTCTCCTGCTCCTGGAGTTTGGCCAACACATGGGTTGCCGTCAGCTTGGTCTTCCCAAGGCTGACCAAGTGCAGCAGCGCTTGGCAGTGGCGGGCCTTCACGCTGCTGCTGAGGCGGGAGATTTGGCCAGGTGTGGCGGAGGATGGCAGAGGATCGGAGGAACCTGCTGCAGTTCCCCTGACCCTGCGGGGTGGCACCACCCACTGTGTTGCTGCTGCTGCTGTGCCCGCTGCTGCTCTCCCATCCTCACCCCCTTCCACCAAGCTGACCCAGTGGACAGTGAAGGACAGGTAGCGGCCTGTCCTGAAGCGGCTGCTCCAGGAGTCCATGGTGACGTGGACCCTTTCACCAACCGCGTGCTCCAGCCCTCGCTCCACATTGGCCATCACAAAGCGGTGCAGTGCAGGAATGGCCTTGCGGGCAAAGAAGTGTCTGCTGGGGAGCTGCCAGTCTGGGGCTGCGCAAGCAAGCAGCGCACGAATGTCGCTCCCCTCCTGCACGAGCGTGTACGGCAGGAGTTGGGAGCACATGGCCCGTGCCAGCAAGCCGTTCAGCTGCCGCACGCGACGGCTGCTGGGAGGCAGAGCCCTAACCACCCCCTGGAAGGACTCGCTCAAAAGGCTCTGGCGTGGCCTTTTGCTGACACGGGAATCAGCAGACACAGCAGAGGAGGCCACTGAGGACTGGCTGCCAGAACAGGCCTCAGTGTCGGCGGCAGGAGTTGCAGAGGGGGGAGGAGCAGTGCGTTTCCGCACTCCTGCTGGTGCTGCTGGAGGAGCAGGAGGGCGGGTGGCTGCTGTTGCTGCTGCTGCTGCTGAAGGCTGTGCAGTGATGGGTGTGGTGCCACTGCCAGCACCAGATGCCTTCAGCCTCTGGAACTCCTCATGCTGGTGGAAATGTTTAGCCGCAAGGTGGTTGATGAGCGAGCTGGTGCAGAACTTTAAGGGGTCTGCACCTCTGCTCAACTTCCGCTGACAGTGGTTGCAAGTGGTGTACTTGCTGTACACAGTGGGCATGGTGAAATATCGCCAGATTGGTGACTTAAACATCCCCCTACGGCATGGAAGCGCTGCTGCCTGTCTCCCTGTGGTGGTTGGGGGGGGGGGGGGCTTGGGTGCGGCTGGTGGTGGTACTGGCAGATGCTGCTGCTGCTGAGCCTGAGACACCAGCAGGCTGTGGGACCTGCCTACTGCTGCTGCCAATGCTTGCAATGATGCGCCTCCTTGCAAGGCCCACAAGAGCATCCTCCTCCTCCTCCTCAGAGCTGCTGAGGACGACATCCCCTGGAGGTGGTGGCACCCAGTCTCTGTCTGTCACCGGGTCATCATCATCCTCCCCCTCCTGAAACATGTCCTGCTGGGATGAGGACCCCCCAAACTCCTCTCCTGATGCATGGATGGGCTGCTTGACTGTCGCCACAGTCTTGCTGTCCAATCCCTCATCCCCCAAAGTGCCCATCAGCATCTCCTCCTCAAAATCGCCAACAACAGCAGACAATTGACTCATGATGCCTGGGGTCAAAAGACTGCTGAATGACAGGTCGCCAACTGACGGTGAACTGGCCTCCTCCCCAGGCCCTGCTGGGCGGCTGCTGCGAACAGGGGTGGTGGTGGTGGTGGTGGTGGTGGTGAGGGTGGAGGCCTCGGATGCAGAGCTGATGGCGGGCTGCTCATCCTCCGTCATGAGTTGCACCACAGTGTCTGCATCCTTTTCCTCAATGGGACGTTTCCGACCCGGCTGGAGGAAAATGGGAGCAGGTGCTACACGCTGCTGCTGCTGTGTCTCTGCAGCGTGAGTTGCAGATGCTCCTGCTGGGCGGCGCCCAAGGCGTCCACGGCCAGTGGCTATGGGAGGAATGTTAGCCACTGACGCTGCTGCTGCTGCTGCGGAACTGTGCATGGTGGCGCGCCCGCGGCCGCGGCTTGCCACAATGCTGCTCCCTCTCCTCCTGATTCCCTTGCTGCCCTTGCCCTTGCCCAAACCGCGCTGGCTGCCACTTCCAGACATCTTCAATGTTTTGGGCGTATAGACAAAAGTTTTTTAAAAGGGCGGGTGAAAAGTGGGGTACTTTAATGGAGTGGGTTGGTTGGTGAGGTGACTGAGTGAGTGTCCCCTAGTACAGTAAGTAAGTAGTAACAGTCAGGAAGTACAACTAGCAGTTACAATAATCAGTAGTAATCACAAGTAAATTTAGTGTGTGTACACTCAGACAGTGAGTGCACGCACGCAGGAGCTAGTAGCCTATGAACACAGTGACTGAGTGTCCTAGACTCCTAGTACAGTAAGAGTAAGTAGTAACAGTAAGTAGAACTAACTAATTACAATAATCAATCAGCGATCAGAAGGAAATAGAGTGTGGGTGGTGTGTGTACACTCAGACAGTGAGTGCACGCACGCAGGAGCTAGTAGCCTATGGACAGTGACTGAGTGTCCTAGACTCCTAGTACAGTAAGAGTAAGTAGTAACAGTAAGTAGAACTAACTAATTACAATAATCAATCAGCGATCAGAAGGAAATGGAGTGTGGGTGTGTGTACACTCAGACAGTGAGTGCACGCACGCACGCAGGAGCTAGTAGCCTATAAACACAGTGACTGAGTGTCCTAGACTCCTAGTACAGTAAGAGTAAGTAGTAACAGTAAGTAGAACTAACTAATTACAATAATCAATCAGCGATCAGAAGGAAATAGAGTGTGGGTGGTGTGTGTACACTCAGACAGTGAGTGCACGCACGCAGGAGCTAGTAGCCTATGGACAGTGACTGAGTGTCCTAGACTCCTAGTACAGTAAGAGTAAGTAGTAACAGTAAGTAGAACTAACTAATTACAATAATCAATCAGCGATCAGAAGGAAATGGAGTGTGGGTGTGTGTACACTCAGACAGTGAGTGCACGCACGCAGGAGCTAGTAGCCTATGAACACAGTGACTGAGTGTCCTAGACTCCTAGTACAGTAAGAGTAAGTAGTAACAGTAAGTAGAACTAACTAATTACAATAATCAATCAGCGATCAGAAGGAAATAGAGTGTGGGTGGTGTGTGTACACTCAGACAGTGAGTGCACGCACGCAGGAGCTAGTAGCCTATGGACAGTGACTGAGTGTCCTAGACTCCTAGTACAGTAAGAGTAAGTAGTAACAGTAAGTAGAACTAACTAATTACAATAATCAATCAGCGATCAGAAGAAAATAGAGTGTGGGTGGTGTGTGTACACTCAGACAGTGAGTGCACGCACGCAGGAGCTAGTAGCCTATGGACAGTGACTGAGTGTCCTAGACTCCTAGTACAGTAAGAGTAAGTAGTAACAGTAAGTACAACTAACTAATTACGATAATCAATCAGCGATCAGAAGGAAATAGAGTGTGTGTTGTGTGTGTACACTCAGACAGTGAGTGCACGCACGCAGGAGCTAGTAGCCTATGAACACAGTGACTGAGTGTCCTAGACTCCTAGTACAGTAAGAGTAAGTAGTAACAGTAAGTAGAACTAACTAATTACAATAATCAATCAGCGATCAGAAGGAAATAGAGTGTGGGTGGTGTGTGTACACTCAGACAGTGAGTGCACGCACGCAGGAGCTAGTAGCCTATGGACAGTGACTGAGTGTCCTAGACTCCTAGTACAGTAAGAGTAAGTAGTAACAGTAAGTACAACTAACTAATTACAATAATCAATCAGCGATCAGAAGGAAATAGAGTGTGGGTGGTGTGTGTACACTCAGACAGTGAGTGCACGCACGCAGGAGCTAGTAGCCTATGGACAGTGACTGAGTGTCCTAGACTCCTAGTACAGCAAGAGTAATTAGTAACAGTAAGTAGAACTAACTAATTACAATAATCAATCAGCGATCAGAAGGAAATAGAGTGTGTGTTGTGTGTGTACACTCAGACAGTGAGTGCACGCACGCAGGAGCTAGTAGCCTATGAACACAGTGACTGAGTGTCCTAGACTCCTAGTACAGTAAGAGTAAGTAGTAACAGTAAGTAAGTAGAACTAACTAATTACGATAATCAATCAGCGATCAGAAGGAAATAGAGTGTGTGTTGTGTGTGTACACTCAGACAGTGAGTGCACGCACGCAGGAGCTAGTAGCCTATGGACAGTGACTGAGTGTCCTAGACTCCTAGTACAGTAAGAGTAAGTAGTAACAGTAAGTAGAACTAACTAATTACGATAATCAATCAGCGATCAGAAGGAAATAGAGTGTGTGTTGTGTGTGTACACTCAGACAGTGAGTGCAGTGCGCACACGCAGGAGCTAGTAGCCTATATGAACAGTGACAGTGAGTGTCCCTACGGGTACAGTAAGAGTAAGTAGTAAGTAAGTACAACTAACTAACAATAATCTATCAGTAATCAGAAGGAAATAGAGTGTGTGTACACACAGACAGTGAGTGAGTGCACACACGCAGGAGCTAGCTAGTAGCCTATAAACAGTGACAGTCAGTGAGTGTCCTACTCCTAGTACAGTATAACTACAATACTATTAGTAAAGGACAGCAGAAATACTGGTATAGATGAGAGAAATAAACAGAGGACAGCTGCCCACAGAGGCAAGGCCCCCCTGAGGCCTAAACCTGTAAGCTTGCAGCAGCT
Source organism: Hyperolius riggenbachi (assembly GCF_040937935.1). Classification (NCBI taxonomy): domain Eukaryota; kingdom Metazoa; phylum Chordata; class Amphibia; order Anura; family Hyperoliidae; genus Hyperolius; species Hyperolius riggenbachi. Next base: position 401,230,397 of record NC_090646.1, read on the forward strand.
GCCTGTCTCTAATGTAACACACAAGCTACTAACTAAAATACAATGTCTAACTAACTAACAACAATATAGGTGTGTATAGGAGGTGTATGTGAGCAAAAACGCTAGGTAAATGACCACAATAGAGCTCTTGCTAAGCCAAAGCACAAAGGAGCAACTCTCTCTCTGTACAAGTCTCAGGCAAGCACGGAGAAACGTAACATGGCGGCCGCTATTTATAGGGTAGGGGCTGGCCAGGGTCCCCCTCTGTGATTGGCTGCCGTCAGAGGGCCTGGGAGCCCTCTGATTGGCTCTAAGGACATCAATCTGGGCTATGACGCTATTCGAGCTCGGTACCGAGCTCGAATAGCGCCGGGTTGCTCGAATAGCTCGAATAGTGAATGGGCTATTCGAGTGTACTCGGATAGCCCATTCGAATGGCTCCAGCTATTCGGAGCTCGAATACCGAGCTCGAATAGCTGAAAAAGAGCTCGAATATTCGAGCTACTCGAATATTCGAGCTCTGCTGAGCACCACTGTGCATGGACCCTCACTGTAAGTTTACATATAAGGCCCCGTTCACACTTGCGTTTTGCTATGCAAACGGACCGGATCCTGATCGGATCAGGACCTGATCCATATCGGAACCGTACGGTTCTGATCCGGATCCGATCCGGATCCGTGGGCAAAAATTGCGAAATTTAAATAAAAAAATGTTGGGGTCAGCAGAAGGTGCACCTGGTGCACCTGTAGAATCAGGTTCCTCCGCTGTAGGCCTCACCTCCACCTCCGACATTCTGCCAAACAGCTCCAGCACGTCTGTCACTGCTGCTCCACTCCAGACATGCTTGGCCCATGTGTCCCCATCCGAAATGGCCGCTTGGATACGCATAGGAAGTGGGGTAGAACGTCAGGTTTTTGTAGGCAGTGTGTTCTGTGCCTTCCGTTCCCCATTGGTTTCTGTGTTCCGGATGGTGCTGTCAGGCTCAGGTCCGGCTCCGGTCCGGGTGCGTGGGCCAGAGATCCGGACCCAAAAAATAGCACATGTTGGAAAAGTGTCCGGAGTCCGGATCCGGTCCGGCTCCGTACTGTACGGAACGGACATGTGTGAACGTCCGCATAGCCTTTGCATTGCTATGCGGAACGTACGTTCCGTTTGTACAGTATACGGTCCGGATCCGGCCCGGCGAATCCGGACAGGGAACGCTAATGTGAACCGGGCCTTAAGTTTGTATTAAGTGCAATACTAATAAAGTATAACTCCTTGTGAAATACCAAATAGCCTGACTGTGGTCTTATATATCCTGGTGGTGGCCACATATAAATACTGTTGAACACCAGGTGTTTATAGGCTTCTCAGAGGCTGGTACCTTAAAGCTGCATCGCAGAGCATTGCTTACTACTTTATAAATGCAGTTAAACGACAGACGATATATCATTACGTTATTGTAGCTGTACATGTATCCCCTTCCCAATCCCCTGGACCCTTTTTATCTTAAAATATTCCCGTTTTCTTTAAACCTAGCCATAATGTGGTTGTAGCAATTGGCAGGATACCTTTGTGATGTACTGTCCCATTAGTCCATATACCCTTTCCCTTGCCTTGGTGCTTCATCATGTGGAGGATGGGCTTAAATACATTTTTGACTTTAAAGAGAACCTGAACTGAAAATTAAAAGTCAAAATAAACATAAGCACGTCATAATTATCTCCTGTGTAGTCTACTCAATCTCTTTCTCCTCTCCTGCACCCTGTTTGTCCACTGTGATCAATGGAATTATCTGTCCTCCATTTTGAAAATGGCCATTACCCCATAACAGCTGCCTGGTCAGCACACTGTTAAACTGTAATGTTGCTCAATTGAGCCATAGGGAAACATGGACATTACCTTGCACATTCTGTTGTAACTGACAGCAGCTGATATATAACTGACAGCAGCTGGTATATTTCAGTTCTGACAAAATATTGTCAGAACTGGAAGGAATCACTGTAAGGAGAAAATGGTGAGCTTCTGATGGTAAGGAACTGATGGTAAGGTAAGTATGTAATATTCATTTTCAGCTACATCATGTGTTTATTTTTAAAAATTTCATTCAGTTCAGGTTTCCTTAACCACTTCAGCCTAACTGGACATGTATACACGTCCAGTATAGTTGTGGAGGGTGCACCACCAGTTTGTTACTAAATGAGGCACATGTGGTATCATTTTAACCATGGCAAGCTGTAGAATACATTTTGATGTGTTTTAAAGCTTGGCCCCAAGTCACATAAGAAATAGGTGGGAAAAACTCAATTCAACATAAAATTAAATTTTCAAAATTATGATCAGACTTGGGAAAGTATTAGTAAAACTACACAAGACATATGTGGTAAATTTTAACCATGATACGTTGTAGAATAGATTGTAGGATATTTCAGGGTTGAGCTCCATGTCTTGTGTATTCTTTTTAGTAACAAACTGAATCAAAAGCAATAACATTTTCATGTATTCTGTACCAAAACCAAGACTTGTAAAATGAAAACAAAGTTACAGAAGATAAAAGAGGATAACTATGTTGTTACCTCAAGAACTTGGCTTTTTAAATATGTATGCAACAAGGGTATATTACTGTTATTTTTTCAAATAAGGTCTTGTAATCATCAATAGTGTACAGTGAGAAAGCAAAAAACACAAAACAGAAAAAAGACACCTTTATTGTCACCATACATTGTACTAGGAACATAATCTAAACATTGTAATAACCAGGATGGATAAGCAAATAGAATTTGTGGGTTTTTTTAAACAAGAAGAAGTTTATTGAACAGAATTTTGCATTTTACAAGGCATATGTATATGTACATAGATCTTAAAGATACATGTATGGCTGTATTACAGGTATAGGAAGAATAATACATGAAGAAATTGCAATTGACTGTATGTAAGAGAGCAGTGGGAGATTTAATCTTTATAAGGGATAACAAGCCAGGATTTGCAAATAAAAGTCAACAAGTATTTTAGAGTAAACAGAGATTTAACCCGTGTCCCTGATTACAAGCCTTAGTATTGAGAGTACACGCATTACCGATTCTTCCACCTATCCCAAACCAGGTGGAATTTCTTGCTTGAACCTCTGTGCAAATACACAAGCTTTTTGTACGGAATGGCGTTGTTTACTCTTTTGATCCAGTTTTCGAAAGAGGGTGCTATTGGGGATAACCATCTGAGTGCCACTTCCTGTCTAGCCATGAAGAGGACTTCAGATAAAAAGGTTTTTAGCGAGTTATCAAGGGCCTCATCTTGTATTACACCAAGGAGATAGAGAAGAGGGTCAGAGTTCAAGGGGCAGCCCATCTTATCATGTAGAAACTTAGTAATTTGAGCCCAGAAGGGCAGAATGGATGGGCATTCCCATATCAAGTGGAAAAAAGTAGGTGAGGTGGCTTGGCATTTGGGACATAGGTCAGATTGTTGTGGGTTGTATTTAGTTATTTGCTTGGGAATCAAGTAGGTTTGATGTAGTATATAAATTTGCGAAGTGTGTTCACGGATACAAGGAGAGACCCTTTTAGGAACAGAGAGTGCCTCGTCCCAGTCATCGTCTTGAATGTCTAAACCACAAGCTTCCCCTTTTATTCTGTGAGGGTGTAGTAAGATCCTCTGCGCCGTATTCTAGGAGTGTCTTATATATTTCACCAACCATGTGTCTGATGGGCCCATTTTTAATCATCTCTATAATAGGGGGGTTGTATATCTGAACTGGGGTTGTGCGGAATTGTTTCTGGAAGGCGGGCCTAATTTGCCAATATCTGAATTCTTGATTTAGGGGGATGGAATAGGCAGCTGCAATAGCGGAGAAAGGAAGGATCTGTCCTTTTGAGGCAATATGCCCAAGGAAAATCACTCCCTTGTTTATTCAAAAGGAGGGATCAGGAATTGATCTAAATTCTAGCAGGTGAGGGTTGTTCCAGAGGGGGGTATGATAACCAGTGCCTTTGTCACTATATATTTTAGGGATCGGTTGAAAAGGGCGCCCGAGCTGCCTGTATGAAAAGGGCGCCGCCATAGACATCAATGTTATTTCTGGAAATATGGGCTACAAGGTGTAGAAAAGGGCACCCGAGTTTTGATATAGGCTACAAGTGGGCTCCCCTTTGTAGCCCATAGTTTTCGGCTACAAGCGTGCTCCCCTTTGTAGCCCATATTTTTTTCGGCTACAGTAAGCTGCCCCTCTGTAGCCCATATTATTGACTTTTTTTTTCTAGCCGAAGTTTGTATATGGGCTACAAGCGCTGGAAGCCGAATTATTTCATTCCCCCACTATCCATGGCGGCCTGGAGGGGGAATAGTAATTAACACATCCCGGAGTTTTTTTCTAGCCGAAGTTTGTATATGGGCTACAAGCGCTGGAAGCCGAATTATTTCATTCCCCCACTATCCATGGCGGCCTGGAGGGGGAATAGTAATTAACACATCCCGGAGTTTTTTTCTAGCCGAAGTTTTTATATGGGCTACACCAGGCGCCTTGGTTTTTTTGTAGCCGAAGTTTTTATATGGGCTACACCAAGCGTCTTTTTGTAGCCGAACTTTATATGGGTTACACCAGGCGCCTTTTTTATAGCCGAAGTTGGTATATATATGGGCTCCACCAGGCGCCCTTTTTTACCGGCGCCCTTTTCATGTAGACCCATATTTTATTAACACATTTCCATACTTGTGCGGCCTGTAACAGAATAGTATTGTGTTTTTTCTCGCTAGGAATAAAACACTTGAGAGTATCTAAAGCTGGGCTTTCAATTGTAGGATCAGATGGATAACCCAGGGACTCAACGTTTGTGGAGGGAGGGACCAGGAACCAGGCTGAGATGTGCTGTAGTTGTGTTGCCAAATAATATTTCTGGAACACGGGGAAGGCAATGCCACCTAAGTTGGTCGGGTTTTGTAGAAGTGAGTGTTTTAGCTTAGCCCTGCCTTTACCCCAGAGAAATCTTAGAAGTGCTGACTTTAGTTTAATAAAAAAAGGCGCATGGAATATATATCGGGGAATGGTGAATGATGTATAAAATTTTGGGGAGGAGTATCATTTTAATTAGACTATTCCTGCCGATTATCGTTAGGGGTAGCTTTCCCCAAGCATTGCACCGTGAGTGTGCTAAAGAGAGTAGGGGATATACTTCCTGTATTAAGTATTGAGAGGGATCGACCTGTATCAGGACTCCAAGATATTTGAAGGCATTGACAATTTCTAGCGGAGGGGGATTATCAACTGATGTAGTGGGCAGGGGGTCTAAAGGGAGAAGAACTGACTTGGATCGGTTTACTTGCAGTCCAGAATAGAAGCTGGATTATTCTATAATTTCAAGGGCACGAGACAGAGATGGGCCAGAATCTGCAAGATATAAGATCGTGTCATCTGCATAGAGACTGATTTTATCTTCAGATGATTTAGTTTTAAATCCTATAATTTCAGGTGAGCTACGAATACGGGAGGCCAGGGGTTCTGCAACTAAGACATATAGCAATGGAGATAGTGGGCATCCCTGTCTCGTGCCCCTACCCAAAGGAAAGGAGGGAGAAATCCATGAGTTGGTACTAACCCTGGCCGTAGGCTGGGAGTATAATATGCTTACCCATCTTTGAAAGTTTTCTCCTATACCGAACCTGGAAAGGACTGCGTATAAGAAGGGCCATTCAACCGTATCAAAGGCCTTAGCCATGTCCAGTGATGCAATAGCACGGGATCCACAGTTTAAATGAGGGGCCTGAATATTAGTAAATAGCCTCCTGATATTTATTGCCGTGTTTTTCCCAGGCATAAATCCTGTCTGGTCCGAATTCATTAGGGTTAGAATGACTTCATTTAGATGCATTGCCAGGACTTTAGCTAGAATTTTGATGTCGTGGGTAGAAGGGAGATTGGTCTATAAGAGTCACAGAGTAACGGGTCCTTTCCGGGTTTGGGGATTACAACTACCATGGCCTCGTTCATAGAGGAAGGAAGCTTTTGCTTTTCAAAGGCATCAAGGAGTACGTCAAGTAGGGGCTCTGCAAGTTGTTCAGAGAATTTTTTATATATGTCTAATGGGATACCGCCTAGACCAGGGGCTTTCTTATTAGGGAAAGTAGCAATTGCCATTTCTATTTCATCAAGGGTGATGGGTTTATCTAGTTGTGATCGTTGGTTATCTGATAGTCTAGGTAGATTTAATTCTGCTAGAAATATCTCAGAGTCCGTTTGGGAGGCATGAGTTTGACTAGTGTATAGTTGTCTATAATATTTGGCAAATGTATCATTGATTTCTTGCGGGGCATAAACAGTGTGGCCTGAAGGGGAGTTTACTTGCGAGATAACAGGAGGGGATACATAAGTTTTAGCCATCCTTGCTAGTAAAGTACCTGCCTTTTCCCTTTGCTCGTATACCGATTGCTTATTAAAAAATAGTTTACTACGTGTAATCTCTTCAACTAATTCACGATGGGCAGCCTGCGCAGATTTCCATGCTTGCTTAGTTGTGGGTGATTGGTTTGAGTGGTAAAGTGCTTCTGCCTGTGTCACTTGTTTAGCAAGTGTTTCAAGGCGGGCCTTAGTGTCACCTTTACATCTAGCCACTGCTTGGATTAGGATACCCCTCAAGTAGTTTAAATGTATCCCACACTAAAGCTTTATCGTCATCATCTCTGTGAATAAAGAAAAATTTGGTGATTTGCTTAGAGAGGCTATCATCAGCGGGAAGTAGACTTAGCCAGAAAGGGTTAAATTTCCAAAATTTAAATGGAGGCTTAATACCTAACTGCAAAGTAAGGCTGAGGTGAGAGTGGCCCGAAACCAAGCGTGGCAGAATGGAAATATTTGACACCAATGAGGTAAGGTATCTGGAGAGGAGAAACATATCTAATCGAGAGAAGGTGTTGTATGTTGAGGATTCGCATGTATAACCCGGGGAGCTTGGGTGACGAACTCTCCAAATATCAGTTAGGTCTATTTCAGTTAGCAACTGGGAGAATGCTGTTTGTTTGTCGGTTTGGGGCGAGGATCTATCTAAAGCTGGATTGCATACATTGTTCAAATCTCCCGCCCATACTGCAGGTACTCCCGGATATTTAAGTGAAAATTTCAGACCTTCCTTAAGTATCAAGGAGGAGTATGGGGGAGGGATGAAGATTGCCAATAGGTGGAGCTGTTCACTGGCAATTGTGCAGTGTATAAAGACATATCTGCCAAGGGGATCCGCCACCACCTCTAGGGCTTTAAAAGGTATGCTCCTGCTAATGAGAATGGAGACACCTCGGGAATATTGCGAGTAGGAGGCATGGTATGACCATCCTATCCAGCCACGTCTTAGAGAGAGCAGTTTAGTGCCAGTGAGATGAGTTTCAGTAAGGATTACAATATCAGGCTTGTGGCCCTTTAAATATTACAAAACTACACTCCTTTTAATTTTGTCATTAAGTCCCTGAACGTTCCATGCAACAAAATTAAGTGACTGCGTCATTTTGAGATAAGATAAGAGGTGGTGTCGGATCTCCGCACAGTTTAGTAAAAATGAAAACAGCGATGCTTAGTACATATAACTGAAATACGCCTTGCAAAAATAGTATAAATTTAACATAACCCATCCCAAACCCACTCTGCTCAGACTCTTAACTTACTAAAAATTACTACTGTAGGCACCTGCTGGGGAACCGGGCGATGTGTGACATCTGCAGCTCCGCTTTGTGCTAAACTTTGCATAGAGATATAAATGGAGAGTACAGATGACACTCATCTACCAACACAGGACAGCGGGGAGAAGGAAAGGGAGAGTGTTTATAGGATAAAAGGGGGGGGGGGAGGAGGTATTGGATAAGAAGGAAAAATACCTGCATACTTAGATACTCAGAGCTACAGACACGAAGGGATGGAGGAATGAGGGGCCCAGTGACGGCAAGAGTATCAAAAATTACTCTGCGGTGTAGGCAATTGGAAGGGGAAACTGGGGAGATAGGGGGAACAATACAGAGGGAAGTAGGAAGTGCAGTCTATAACATATTTGACTGTCTAATGAGCATATGACTACCAGCTTAGATAACATAGAGTGTGACCAGGGCAGTTTCTAGGCTAAAATGCACGCAGGGCGAGGGTGTAAAAATTGCGCTCCCCCCGGTATAGGTAGCCAGCTATAGGTCCCCCCCAAGTATAGGTGGCCAGGCATAGGTGAGCCAGTAAAGTTGCCCAACGTATAGGTTAGCCAGGTAGTTGCCTCCAGTATAGGTAGCCAGTATAGTTGCCCCCAGTATATGTTAGATAGGCAGGCACCCCTCCTCCCCCCCGGTATAAGTTAGATAAGTAGGTGCCCCCAGTACAGGTTAGCTAGGTAGGTGCCTCCAATATAGGTAGCCAGTATAGTTGCCCCCATCATAGGTTAGATAGGTAGGTACCCCCAGTATAGGTTAGTTAGGTAGGTGCCCCCAGTAAAGGTAGCCAGTATAGTTGCCACCTGTATAGGCTAGCTATGTAGGTAGGTGCCCCCAATACAGGTTAGATAAGTGCCCCCGGTATAGGTTAGATAGGTAGCTGTCCCCCAGTATAGGTTAGATTAGGTAGCTGCCCCTCAGTATAGGTTAGATTAGGTAGGTGCCCCCAGTATAGGTTAGATTAGGTATGTGCCCCCAGTATAGATTAGATAGGTAGCTACCCCCCAGCATAGGTTAGATAGGTAGCTGCCCCCCAGTATAGGTTAGATAGGTAGCTGCCCCCAGTATAGGTTAGATAGGTAGCTGCCCCCCAGTACAGGTTAGATAGGTAGCTGCCCCCCAGTACAGGTTAGATTAGGTAGGTGCCCCCTAGTATAGGATAGCTAGGTAGCTGCCCCCAGTACAGGTTAGATTAGGTAGGTGTCCCCCAGTATAGGATAGATAGGTAGCTGCCCCCAGTATAGGTTAGATAGGTAGCTGCCCCCCAGTATAGGTTAGATAGGTAGCTGGGGAACAGTAAATTCGGGCGCCTGAGGCAAGTGGACAAATCGGGCGCCGCCATTCACTCCCATAATAAATATCGTTTAATGGGCGCCCGACAGGAAAAAAGGGCGCCGGAGAAAAATAACGTTTTATAAGCGGCGCCCGGAGACTTTTACTGTTTTATAACTGCTTCTCATGATTACACATTATTTTATGATTTATAATTTTTTAAACATTATTTTTAAACGAAAAACAGCACAATATTTTTTTCACACGTTATTAATGCTTATCACAGGGGGGTCTTAGGTTTAGGCACCACCAGGGGGGTCTTAGGTTTAGGCATCAACAGGGGGGTCTTAGGTTTAGGCACCACCAGGGGAGTCTTAGGTTTAGGCACCACCAGGGGAGTCTTAGGTTTAGGCACCACCAGGGGAGTCTTAGGTTTAGGCACCACCAGGGGAGTCTTAGGTTTAGGCACCATCAGGGGAGTCTTAGGTTTAGGCACCACCAGGGGGGTCTTAGGTTTAGGCACCAACACGGGGGTCTAGGGGTTAGGGGTAGGTACAGGGAGGGTTACTTACTATTTTTTTTAAACGTTATTATACGTTTCACTTTTTAAACGGAAGATTAACGTTTTCACAATTGCCAATTTCATGCACATTATTTAATGATTTATAACTTTATAAAACATTATTTTTAAACGAAATATAGTACATTATATTTTTAAACGTTATCCATGTTTATCGTTTAAAACCCGGCACCCTTTTTTCCCATCGCCCCTTTTTAACGTACGCCGGTCGCTGCCCCCGAGTACAGGTTAGATTAGGTAGGTGCCCCCCAGCATAGGTTAGACAGGTAGCTGCCCCCCAGCATAGGTTAGATAGGTAGCTGCCCCCCAGTATAGGTTAGATAGGTCTCTGCCCCCAGTATAGGTTAGATAGGTAGCTGCCCCCCAGTACAGGTTAGATTAGGTAGGTGCCCCCCAGTATAGGATAAATAGGTAGCTGCCCCCAGTACAGGTTAGATTAGGTAGGTGCCCCCCAGTATAGGATAGATAGGTAGCTGCCCCCTGTATAGGTTAGATAGGTAGCTGCCCCCCAGTATAGGTTAGATAGGTAGCTGCCCCCGAGTACAGGTTAGATTAGGTAGGTGCCCCCCAGCATAGGTTAGACAGGTAGCTGCCCCCCAGTATAGGTTAGATAGGTAGCTGCCCCCAGTATAGGTTAGATAGGTAGCTTCCCCCCAGTACAGGTTAGATTAGGTAGGTGCCCCAAAGTATAGGATAAATAGGTAGCTGCCCCCAGTACAGGTTAGATTAGGTAGGTGCCCCCCAGTATAGGATAGATAGGTAGCTGCCCCCAGTACAGGTTAGATAGGTAGCTGCCCCCCACTATAGGTTAGATAGGTAGGTGCCCCCGAGTACAGGTTAGATTAGGTAGGTGCCCCCCAGTATAGGATAGATAGGTAGCTTGCTCAGTATAGGTTAAGTAGGTAGGTGCCCCCTCATAATGGCGGGGGGAGCCAGAGCCGCGGGGAGGGCAGCCCGACCTCTTCCTCCCTCTCCTCTCCCGGCCACCCTCCATGCTTCCCCCTCGGACTGCAGCAGAGTTAGCTCGCAGGGAAGCGCTGCTATACACAGTTACTCACCTCCCTGGATCCGATCGCCGCTCACGCCCTGCTGGTCTCCTCTCTGCAATGTAGCCGCTGATGATACACACGCTGCTTCCTGTTTACATAGGAAGCAGCGTGACGTGTGTATCAGCGGCTACATTGCAGAGAGGAGACCAGCAGGGCGTGAGCGGCGATCAGATCCAGGGAGGTGAGTAACTGTGTATAGCAGCGCTTCCCTGCGCGCTAACTCTTCTGCAGTCCGAGGGGGGAGCACGGAGGGCGGCCGGGAGAGGAGAGGGAGGAAGAGGTCGGGCTGCCCTCCCAGCGGCTCCGGCTCCCCCCGCTATCACAGCGCCCCCCCCCCTTCCTCTGCGCCCAGGGCAGCGGCACGGGCCGCACGGCCGTAGAAACGGCCCTGAGTGTGACATATATAATAGTTCAGGGGTATTGTATATGAAGCATATCAAGCATATAAACCCATCAACATCGTACGGTCTGGTGAGAAGAACATATTAGTGCATTGCTACCGAGGGTTGTTGAATGTCCGTGGAGAACTACATGCATTGCTCTATGGGATACAACCCGTGAAGATTTAGTGCTTTACTAGGTTCCCAAGTTCACCGAGTGCACAAGTATTCGAGCATAGATGAGTCTCTGGGATTTAATAATGGTTCACATGTCAGGTGCATTAAATTGGCATTAAATTGGCAATAGGGGTAGCGCCTTTCGGAGAAGAAGTCAAATCAGTGGTGTTCTTGTGCGGAACCATGAGTACCTCGAACTGTCTATAGGTATGGATGGAAGGGGAGAAGGCCGAGTTCTAGGCGAAGGGACATGAGTTACTCAAAGGGACAGTGAGGTCAAAAAATAGACGTAAAAGCTATAAGTGTGTGCAGATGGGGACAACTCACAGTTAGATGGGCTGCGGGCACAGTTCAACCATCGGCTTGATCCGAGGGGGAGCGGCGAGATTTAGGCTGGGCTTCTAGCCAGGTCAGGGCCTCTTTAGGGTTTTCAAAGAAGTGAGTTTTCCCATCCGCTACCACGCAGAGTTTGGCGGGAAAAAGCATGGCGTAAGGATAAGAGGCTTCTCTGAGCGATTTCTTCACGGCGGTGAACTGTGCCCGTTGCTTCTGTACAGATGCTGAGTAATCCGGGTAGAAGGAGATCCGGGCATTTTGATAGGAGATGTCACCTTTTTCCCGGGCAGCTTTTAGGATTACATCGCGATCACGATAATTAAGGACTTTAAAAATAAAGGTCCGTGGAGGTAAGCCCGGAGCAGGCATTCTTGGGGATATCCGATGTGCCCTTTCTATGATGAAGACCGCGGAGAATGCGTCATGGCCGAAGATATCAATCAGGAGTTTTTCGGTGAAGTCTTCAGGGGCTGTGCCTTCTACTTTTTCTGGAAGCCCAACGATGCGAATATTAGACCTGCGATTGCGGTTTTCAGTATCTTCCTGTCTGTTATTTACAGATTTTACTTCACGTTCCAGTACAAGTACTTTAGGTGGGATAGGCCTAAACTCGTCCTCCATTGTGCTAATGCGACTTTCAGTTTCAGTTACACGAGGGTTTTGTCCAGAAAGAAGGATAATTACAGTAGTTTAAACAGGATTTTGTGTGTCCTGTGTGGAAGCTCTACGGAGAAACTTCTTCACATACCGACTTCCGGTGACGCCCCAGAATTTGTGGGTTTAACTTATAGTTATCACTGTTTATTGTAAAGCTATAATTGAAGTAAATGGAGAAATAGTGTGTTTTTCCCATGTTTTCCCTTATTTTCCCTTTAAAATGCATAGAAAATAGGGTTATTACTAAACAAAAATATCACTCACTAAAAGCCTAATTTGTCCTGAAAAACAATACATTGGTCATTTAGGTGTGATTAGTAGTAATAAAGTTATTGGCAAATGAATGGGAGCAGTACAGATATGTGAAAATTGCTCTCATCTTGAAGTGGTTAACATTTGAAAAGCAAGTTTGACAAATAAAGGAAAGACACAATACATCATAACTTTATATTACACAAGCTACCAGTGGTAGTTTATGTCATGGTTTAGTTTTGTTTTGCTTTATTATTTATTCCAATGTAACTTTTTTATTATTGTGAACCAATAAACATGCTTACTGCAGTGTATTTCTACTGTTATTTTTTCACATTATTAATTTCAAGTTTCTTCTTGTTTAACTCTTTTGCCTTGTAATGTTGACACTAAGCATACTTACTACTTGGAAAAGTCTACTGAATGCTCTTTGGTAATACAACTAACCTTTTTTTATCCAGAGTATTTATTACTTCAGTGAACTCACTTCTTCACATGAGTTTGTGTGATATCAATGCTTGCTTATTGCCATATATCTAGACTGGTGGTCTTATATAAAAAGTATTATTTCAGAAAATGGTCTGATAAAAGTATTGTGCTCCGGTCCATACGATAACTCACTGAAAGTAGGAAAAGGGTAAATATATTGCAGTCAAAGAATGTCTTGGAAGACAAGTGCAAAAGCCAGTAAGTGCTAACAAAGTGTGAAATTTCACAAGTTCATGCAGGTGCACAAATTAGCACCTTTCTGTAACTGGGGCAGCAGGATTCAAAGTGTTGTAGGAATAAAACAAAACCAGCAAATAATGCTGAAGGAAAGTAAATCCTCTGCCTGATCATGGTGTTATTACGTTGGTGCAGTGTGGTATATATGCAAAGCTTCAAGTCAAAAAATAATATGGTGCATAGTTTTATGTGATGCCATTTTCAACAGTTATTTTTCTGCCTACTGTTGTGAAAAAACACAGCTATCACCACTGTCTTTGTGTTAAAGTCATACAGTGGTGCTAAGAACAGCCTCAAGAGCAATAGAGCTAACCTAATATTTTCTACAGATGTTACATGTGAGCTAGAAAGAAAATCATGCATCCGGCTACAGATCTTACATACGACTGAAAAGATGTGCACAAAGGCATTGACAAAATCAAAAGAAACATCTATTTCATGATAAAGGGCTTGATTCACTAACCGGCGCTAAGTATAAGCGCTGGAGTGAAAAGCCACTTAGTGCCTAAAAAGTAGCTTTGCGGGCAGTAATAGCCACGCAAAGCTACATCGCGCACAGCCCAGTGCAGTGCGCGCGCAGCCGTTAATAGTGAGCGGTGCGACGATAACGTCGCACCCTCTGCCCTGTAAACGTCACACCCAATGCTACAAAAATGGTGCTTCAAGTGCTTCCGAAACGGCGCATCAGTGCGCCACTTTGGGGGCACCCGATGCGCCGTTTTCTTTGCGCCGGGTGCGACATTTAGAGTGCAGCGGGTGTGACGTTATCGTCGCACTGCTCATTATTAACGGCTGAGCACGCACTACGCTGGGCTGTGCGCGATGTATGGGCGCAAACCACCTAACATCTATTTCATGATAAAGGGCTTGATTCACTAACCGGCGCTAAGTATAAGCGCTGGAGTGAAAAGCCACTTAGTGCCTAAAAAGTAGCTTTGCGGGCAGTAATAGCCACGCAAAGCTACATCGCGCACAGCCCAGTGCAGTGCGCGCGCAGCCGTTAATAGTGAGCGGTGCGACGATAACGTCGCACCCTCTGCCCTGTAAACGTCACACCCAATGCTACAAAAATGGTGCTTCAAGTGCTTCCGAAACGGCGCATCAGTGCGCCACTTTGGGGGCACCCGATGCGCCGTTTTCTTTGCGCCGGGTGCGACATTTAGAGTGCAGCGGGTGTGACGTTATCGTCGCACTGCTCATTATTAACGGCTGAGCACGCACTACGCTGGGCTGTGCGCGATGTATGGGCGCAAACCACCTAACTCCGTGGTTTGCACCCACTAGGTATTAAGGCACACTAACCAGCTTAGCGCTGGTTACTAGTGAATCAGGGCCAAAGTTGCTTACTTTATGCTTTTCACAGAACAAATACCAAAGTGTTACAAACCTTGAAAGGACAAATACATGATGAAATCCTGTCAGCAATTAAGGCAGCACGTGACAATTTTACTGTTGCTTACTCAAGCTTAACATGCCTTATGCACATAGTGCATAATGTGTGTTACACAACACATGCTTTTCTTTATAATATGATTTGGGAGAATAGCATAACATACCTAATACATGTAATATATGTGTGATGTGTATATCATGAGAGTTGCACTATGTGGGAATCACAATTATGCAGTTTGCATAGACGCTGGTAAAGTTTAAGTGCACTGTGTGCACACGTAATGTTTATAGATGTTTAGCAAAGCATTTGCCTTATAGTTTTGGAAGTTCAGAAACACTTGTATAACAATGGTAAAATATGACCAAGTTAAAAAAAACATGTGAATATCAGGCATACATGGAAAGATAAACAGGATATTTATTTTACGAATATTCTGGCAAAAAAGCAGTACACAAGACAATGCGCCATATACTACTACATTTAGTAGGAAGTAATGGTTAGGTCTGAGACACACTGCAGAGGGTTTTGCTGACCGTCGGTCCTGCATCTGTGTTTTTTTAAACGACATCTGAGGTGAAAATAAAATGATGAGAAAAACAATTGTATCTATCCATCACCTAAAAATGACTTTTTTAGATATCCCACAGTTTTATTTTATATTTAAATCTAGTTTTTAAAATTTTAATGACACATTAATTGAAGTATGACAGAGCTCAAATCTATGAACTATGAACCCTTTTTATCTCTATTCTGCTCCCAGAAGCCATTTACTGACAGAAAGGTGTTTTATGGCTGTAATTACTTATCAGTGAGGGTTAAACGGTAGTCTGATCCAGTCCGACCCGGTCCTGACCCGCACAGAAACTTGCATACCTGATGTTTAACTATTTCAGGCAGAGAAAGAAAAAAAGGAACACAGCATAGTTATTTGTGTGCTTGGCACTGTACATACACATGTCTATCTCACTATGTCACATCGGTTGTCCTTTAAAAAAACACTCCCATTGACTTGCATTAAAATGGTGGTTAAATTGCAGCAAAACTGCCGCATTTACAATTTTTTTTTAAATTATGAATGTATCCGTAATTTCATCTGCATTCAACCTGTAATCACAGCTTACAGCCATTAACACGGGTCGAAATCCGCCCGCCGACTTAAATAGTTAATAGCAATTTTCAAAAAGACCTTATAGTTTTTGAGAAAATTGATTTTAAAGTTTCAATGGAAAAAGGTATACATTTAAATGCCGTAAAAGACAGATAATGTAGCAAACCTAACAGTAGTGTAAATTTACATATATCAAAAGAAAGAGCAATGAATTTCATGATGGGGTTTCCAGGGGGTCCATACGCACTGTGTTCGGACCCCCTGGAAACCCTCCAAAGTCGCAACGATTTCGCCAGGAATCGCTATACAGCCGCAATATACCTGTATACTGTGGCCATGCTTACAAATTTATCCCCTGGTTTGTGGCCTAGTCCCATGCTTATGGTGTGAATCTGAGAATCTGGCTGAGGAAGCTGCTGTGGGTTGCCTTGAGTGGGCCTGGTCTGTGGCCGAAGGGTCAGCCCTGAAGGTTAGCAAGGGTTCCAGCATTGTCATCAGGTAGAGCACTTGCTCTGCCTGATGACAGGCGATCAGCTGATTGCTCAATCAGCTGGCAGCCTACTACAAGCCCACAAGCTGTAGCTGATTCGGGTGATTTGAGCGCCGCGGCCAGTACGCCTGTGTCACTGCATCCTCCCCAGGAAATTTGGAAGGATTAGGAGGGGAAAAGAAAAAGTGAAAAAGATCGGACCTCTGTGACCATGGCTATCATTGTGGAGCCATGAGCTAGCAAAGTGACATTTTGTACATTAATGGGCAATTTTAAAGTGGTCTGAAACTCTGACATAACATTCAATAAAAATATGTTTTCCTACTTTGTATTACTCATACAGTTATCATATTTGCTTTTGTGCACAAGTAATGTTGCTTGTCTACAAATTACAAGTTTCCAAAGTGTAGTTTATCTTGCCCTTAAAGTTGCTGTTGCATTTTATTATTTTTCTATTATAACTGCTTTTTATTATATATGACCATCTTCTAATGTGCTATTCTGAACTTTGTGTGTGCCTGAAGCAGAGACAGCTTTTCAGAGAGTGTTTGTTTACATTCCAGTGTTGATACATTTGTGTTCAACAAGTAAACAAGATACTGTTATCTCCAGTTTGGATGTGCATTTGAAGCTGAATAGCAGGACAAAATGCTTTGTTTAACCATTTCAGTGATGTTCTGCTAGAATTTTTTTCTGGAATATTAGCTTTAAAGCTGTAAGGAATCTTTTAGAGCTAAGTGAAAATGCTGACTTTCAGACCACTTTAAGGCTTTACATCACTTTTAAAGTTATACAAATTTATTATTCCTGCCTTCTTCATTGACTATGCAGTCACTACAGTGTACTGTGACTGTATTTACATGTTTTCAATGAAATAGCTAGTTTGGCTACCTGGCTGGGAACAGTACATATATATACTTTTTATTTCAATAGAAATAACACAATGTACAAAAGTATGTATACTCTATTGTTTTGAATTGCTACAAAGCAAATATAAAAGCATCATTTTATTCCAGTTCTGGATTAGCTTAATTGTAGTTTTTCTTTTACTAAATAAACAAATTTTTATTAGGCACGAGCCCAGCATTAACATTTCTAACACTGAGAATAATGCAGGCTATATTTTGTTTAAATAATAACCTACACAATTTAAATTTTGTGACAAATTTAGTAACTAATGAATCATTTATAATGCTGTTTTACATTTTTCTTTATATAAAGAAAAGCATTACATATTATACACTGTCCTCCTCTACTTTGAAAGCTTTGTATAATAGGATGATTCTTGTCTGTTCTTTTATACCATTGCCATCAAAGGATGCTTTACGCACGCAATGCTTGACATTTTGTAGTTAGTCATGTTCCATAGACTAGCTGACAGAGTCATTCTTCCTTACTTTGCAATAAGTCACACATCTTGGCAAGAACATCTCACGGTGATAGTGTAACTTTGCATAAATTAGAAGAAAAGACTCAAAAATAGTATGTGCAAAAAGGTTGGAGAAAAACTGCTGCTAAGTGCATGAACCGTGAAAATGGCATGTGCCTTCACTTTTTATATACACTGATTTTTCCAAGAAATATACTTTTACAAAAAAATTGTAATCAAAATGTATTAAAGTTTCTTTTTTTATATTTGTGGCTTGAAAGAATAAAAGTGTAGTATCTGTCATTATTTTCTTATGGTTATATTTTAGTTCATTGTGCTCTTCTGAGCCAACAGTTTTTAGACTTCTGAACAATACTGCTTTCTAAGCATGTAAAGGGTAATGTCCAGAGAGGAACTATAAGTTGATGAATAATATTGTTTTTTTTTTTTTTTTTTTACAATATTAACCATTTCTGGACCGTGGCAATTGAAATCTATGAGCTTTGTTTTTTGTACCAGCAGTTCTGGTCCTTAACCTATTTTGGTTCCTGGACGTAGTTTCTACGTCCAGGAACCATGCGCGCTACCGCGCGCCCCCGCGGCCGATCACGCGCATGCACGCGCACTCCCGGCCACGGATTTGGTAGCCAGGGAATCAATGTATCGGTCTACGGTGCCCGATCATTGATTCCTCTCCCCCGCTGAAAAAGCGACAGCTTCTCTCGGAAGCTGCGCCTTTTCTGGCCGTTCCCTATGCGATGAGTCACTCTAAGCGTGTGTTACGCTTAGAGTGACATCATGTAAACAAACTCATGGCCGCCATCTTGTGGCCAAAAAGTAATACTACACCTGTAAAAAAAATAAATTTAAAATTAACACACATTTACATTATCAATCTATTGTTTACCTCCCACCCTCCCAAAACAACCCAAATAAAATGTTTACAATAAAAAAAAAAAAAAACATGTAAATAAAAAAAAAAAAAACATGTAAATATTTACCTAAGGGTCTAAACTTTTTAAATATCAATGTAAAGATGAAATATTTCTATATTTTTTTTTATTTTAAACTTGTAAATAGTGATAGATGCAAAACGGAAAAAATGCACCTTTATTTCCAAATAAAATATTGTCGCCATACATTGTGATAGGGACATAATTTTAATAGTGTTATAACCGGGACATATGGGCAAATACAATACGTGAGTTTTAATTATGGAGGCATGTATTATTTTAAAACTATAATGGCTGAAAACTGAGAAATAATGAATTTTTTCCGTTTTTTCCTATTCTTCCTGTTAAAATGCATGTACAGTAAAGTGGCTCTTAGCAAAAGGTACCCCCCAAAGAAAGCCTAATTGGTGGCGTAAAAAACAAGATATAGATCAGTGCATTGTGATAAGTAGTGATAAAGTTATAGGCTAATGAATGGGAGGTGAACATTTCTCACGTGAAAACGACGGAACCTGAATGGGTTAAAGAGAAACTCCGACCAAGAATTGAACTTTATAGCTGATACCCCCTTTTACATGACAAATCTATTGCATTTCACAAACAGACCATCAGGGGGCACTGTATGACTGATTTTGTGATGAAACCCCTCCCACAAGAAACTCTGGTACCGCGGTACTCTGGGCAAACTGCCACAATGTAACAATGTTCACAGACAGGAAATGGCTGTTTACAGCTGTCTGTAACAGCCAGAACAGCTAGAAACAGCTACATAACCTGCCCACAGTAACAATGTCACCATGTAATACATGTCAGAATGTGAATCTGGGAGAGGAAAGATTTTACAATGAGCAAACACTGACTAAATCATTTATACATAATTATTGTAAAAATGAAGCACTTTTTTATTACATTATTTTCACTGGAGTTCCTCTTTAAAGAACAACTATCATAAACACTGTTCTTCTGTAAACCACATGTACCTACGAATCAGCTGATTTCGGTGTGTGGCTCTGAGAGCTGAGCGCCGAAACTGGGCGCTGTCATAGCAGCAATGCTATGATGCGCACCCCGCGTAGTGGTAATTTGGGGCTCTGGCGGCTGCCTGCCAGACCCTGAATTACTTCTCCCTCGGAGTTGCGACGACTTGGAGGGGGAATAGTATTTAACGCCGCCTTGGAGTTTAGCGGCAGCAGGGAGAGCCGTCATTCGACTCTCCCCGCGCCGAACTTAGCGGCACCGATATGACATGAACACACATACTTATATAACTTTTAGCAAGCAACACTAGAAAGCTTTTCAGAGGTCTTTTATCAAAGCCTGTGTAAAAAAAATGCCTTGTTTACCAGCTGTTTGTAACAGTTTTGTGTTGACGTCAATGCTAGAGGCTAGAGCCATACCGTGTAGCTAGGTTACACTTTGCTGTCACTATTTACAGAGGAATGATTTACTGTTTGTTTGTGCCCTGCCTGCTTTCTCACAAATCATATGGGGACAGCTGAGGGATTTTTAGATACAGAGAAGAATCTGAAAAGAAGGACCTGTACTTTTTCCTTACTTGGATGCTTCCCCACCATTCAGAATGAGATCTCTCTGGCTGTAAACTGTTTACTTTATACTGCAAGCCAGAGAGAGAGAGAGAGAAAGGATCAGGCACACATGGCTGCAGCTGATGATTATTTACACACGTTTGAAGCTGTATTTCTGCTTTCTATCATTCTGAACACATTTTACTCACAGTATTACAGCAAGTGAATATTGTTTCTGTATGCTGGATGTTCTAGACACAGTCCTCCTTAGTAATGCCCACAGTGAAAACTGTTCTCTGCAAATGTCATATTTTTGTCACATAAAAGATGAAAAAGGTAATAGCATCTAGAGCCAGGGAGGCATTCACAGCATAATTAAGTCTGTTATAGCATGAGAGATGGTCCGAATGGTTCGGCGGCGAATGGGAACCGGTGAACTTCCGGGGTTCGCGATCGCGGAGAACTGCAAACTTTACCGGAAGTTCGATTCGCCCCCATAGTGCATCATTAGGGTCAAATTTGGCCCTCTACATCATAGCCAGCAGGCACATTGTAGCCAATCAGGCTACACTCCCTCCTGGAGCCCCACCCCCCTTTATAAAAGGCAGGCAGCATCAGCCTTTTCACTCATTCGTGTGCCTGCAGTAATTAGAGAAGGGAGAGCTGCTGCAGTGAGAGCTATAGGGAAAACTTAGTTAGGCTCTTGTAGGCTTGTTAGCTTGTTCCTTGCTGATTCTTATTGCTTAGAAAGCCCCCCTCAACAGCTATTTTGAAAGCTAAACTTGCTCTTGTGATCTATTTTTTTTGTGTGTGGCCCACTTGTATTATATACAGCCCTGTCAGTCAGTCACAGCTGTCCTTTGGCCCCTTGGTGGTAATTCCTACTGTGCCACTGCGAGGCCCAGCACATTCAGTGACTACCTGTGTGTGTGACAGGCAGCTGAACATTTGCAATCCCAATCACTCCACCTGTTCACTGTTCAGTGCACCAACCTACCTACGTGAGCGCACACAGTGTCACTGTGCCTGTCCGGTACCTGTCTGTGTGTGACAGGTGCACATTTGTAGTACCAGTCATTGCATAATTGTTCACAGTACCTGTGTGACCGCACGCTATGTAATATACCACTCCGATCATACCTGTTAACTGCACCTGTGTGACAGCTCCACATTGTATTGTAAAACCAGTCACTGCATACCTTTCACTGCACCTGTGTGACTGCACATTGTATTAGACAAGTCAGTGCATACCTTTCACTTCATCCCCCCTGATATGGACAAAACAGGTAGAGGCAGAGGCAGGGGCAGACCCAAAGACAGGCCACCCGGCAGGTCTGTTCGAGGTCATGCTGATGTGATTTCGTGTAGCCCTGGCCCAAAGTACAGTGCTCAGAAGAAGGCACATCCCATCAACTCCCAAGATTGTCAGGACACAGAACACCTCATCTTCCGCAGCCACCAGTGCTACTACAAGCACCACATCCACTGCATTTAACACTTCGCAGGAGTTATTTGGTGGGGAAATCACTGAGGCAAGCGAAGCTGGAGAGGATGATTATGATGATTATGATGATACGGATGCCACGTGGGATCCCAAGAGACAAGATGACTAAGGGGACAGTTCAGATGGGGAGCCAGAGAGGAGTAGGAGGAGACGAGTTGCTTAAAGAAGCAGGGGGAGCTCATCATCAGAAACAGCTGGTGACAGTGTCCGACACCATGTATCGCCACCTATGGACAGCCAGCCAACATGACCTTCAACGTCAGCTGCTGAGGCCACCATAGTGCCCACACCACAAGGGGGCTCAGCGGTTTGGAAATTTTTTATTGTGTCAGCCATAGATCAGAGCAATGCCATCTGTTGTCTCTGCCTTCAAAAATTGAGCCGTGGAAAAGCCAACTCCCATGTAGGGACAACTGCCTTATGAAGGCACATGCAGAAAAGGCACAAACTGCAATGGGAAGACCACCTGAGGAAAAGCAGCACACAAAAGCAAATAGACTCTCCTTCGCCTCTTCCTCCTTCAGGTGCATCATCTTCACCCGCTTTCTCCCTTGCAACTTCACAATCACAGCCACCCTCCTCCACTCCGCCTCTCACCTTGAGCGGTTCCTGCTCCTCTGCCCACAACAGCAGCCAGGTGTCCGTGAGGGAAATCTTTGAGCTGAAGAAGCCAATGTCTGCCTGTCACCCACTTGCCCAGCATCTGACAGCTGGTTTGGCAGAACTGTTAGCTCGCCAGCTGTTACCATACCAGCTGGTGGACTCTGAGGCCTTCCGTAATTTTGTGGCCATTGGGACACCGCAGTGGAAGATACCAGGCTGCAATTATTTCTCTAAAAAGGCAATACCCAAACTGTACCATGAAGTTGAGAGGCAAGTGGTGTCATCTCTAGCATACAGCGTTGGCTCAAGGGTCCATCTGACCACGGATGCCTGGCAGGGGAGGACTGGGACCTTTTGGCCTGGGGGGAAAACACAAACTAGAGGCCCGTTTTCACGGCAGCCCCAGCCCAAATGACATCACACACGTGTCCCACATGCTATATGCCGGTAGTTACGTGGGAAATACAGCAAGGACACTCGAGGGACAGCGTGACAGGTAAAGTATAAATGCACTGGCACCAGGGGGCACATAATACATTTTGAGTTACAACGGTCGGGGTTTCTATCTCTATGGCCCAGTGCACACCAAAACCGCTAGCAGAGCGTCAAAACGCTAGTGGTTTTGGGAGCAGAGAGCCGATATTTGCCGGGTGCACACCGAGCGGATTTTGTATGTGATCCGCCGGCCGCATCCGCATCAGCATCCGCGTGGCTAATGTATCTCTATGGGCTGGTGCACACCGGCGGTTTGAGGTTTTAAGCAAACTGCAAACGTGCAGCAAGAGGCACGTTTGCGGCTTGCTAAAAAACCTCAAACCGCCGGTGTGCATCAGCCCATAGAGATACATTAGCCACGCGGATTTTCAAGCGGATGCGACCGGCAGATCTGCCCAGTGTGCACTGTACCTTACACAAGTCCTGCAAGCAGCCCTTCTGGAGTCTAGGGACTGTCAAAAACTTTTCAACTTAGACAACATCTTATGTAGCTGTGCACATGCAGTTAACAATGGTGAGAGACCAGACAGATTTTTTCCCACGGACCCTGCAGGCAAGCCTCTGCTCTGTATCATGCTGTGTATATTTACTAGCTTGCTTGCCCTGCAATGGCTCTGTAATTGGGCGTTTATTTCCCTCATTCAGCCTAGTGTTTCACATTGCCTTATACAAAAACCTGAATTCACCAGGCACAGTGCCAGCCCTAAATCATTAAATGAGAGGCAGCCTGGGGGGAAATCTCCCCTCTTCCCCCCTGGCCAGTCCTCCCCTGATGCCTGGTCTGCCAAGCACGGTCAGGGCAGGCACATTACTTGCACAGCCCATTGGGTCAACCTGGAGACCGATGGCAAGCAGGGAGTACGTGGCTGTGCAGTGGAACTTGTGACACCTCGACGGCTTGCAGGCAGGCCTGCTGCCACCTCCTCTCTTCCTGCTACATCCTCTTTGCTGTCCTCCTCCTCCTCCTCCTTGGCTAAGTGGCAGTTCAACTCTACTGGTGCTGCGATCTCCTCTCCAGCTACACAGCCCCAGCTCCCCAGGGCCTATGCTGCATGCCAGGTACGACTGTGTCATGCCATATAAGACATGTCTTGCCTCAAAGTGGAGGGTCACACTGGAGCAGCTCTCCAGGCTGCTCTTAACAAACAGGAGGATTAGTGGCTGACCCCGCACCAACTGGACATCGGCAACGTGGTGTGTGACAATGGCAGCAAAAGCTAATTTCAGCTTTGAATTTGGGAAAGTTGACACATGTTCCCTGCAGGGCACATGTGCTGAATCTCATCATTCAGAGATTTGTGTCTAAGTACCCAGGCTTACAGGACGTCCTGAAGCAGGCCAGAAAGTTGTGTGGGCATTTCAGGCGGTCTTACACAGCCATGGCATGCTTTGCTGACATTCAGCGGAGAAACAACTTGCTGGTGAGACGCTTGATTTACGATAGCCCGACTCGCTGGAATTCGACCTTGGTTATGTTTGACCGCCTGCTACAACAGGAGAAAGTTGTCACCCAGTATCTCTACAACTACAGTAGAAGGACACAGTCTGGGGAGATGGTTATGTTCTTGCCGAAGAACTGAACTCTCATGTGAAATGCCTGCAGGCTCATGCGGCCATTTAAGGAGGTGACAAACATGGTGAGTCACAGTGACTTGATCCCGTATGCTTTTTTCCTGGAGCGTGCCATGCGTAGAGTGGTGGATCAAGCTGTGGACGAGCATGAACAGGAACAGGAGGAAGAGTTGTGGGATCAATTCTCATCAGAACCAGATGTTCCCTCAACACCTGAGGCAGCATAGAGGGGGGAGGAGGAGGAGGAGGAAGAGTCGTGTGGGGAAGAGGAGTCAGACTCAGATGATGAGGAAGGTGTTTTTTTTTTGTTGGAGGAGGAAGAGGCTGCAGAAGAACAACCACAGCAGGCGTTACAGGGGGCTTGTGCTGCTCAACATTCCTGTGGTATTGTTCTTGGCTGAGGGGAGAAGGAGAACTTACCTGATGTCACTGAGGAAGAGCAAGAGGAGATGGATAGTATGTCTGGATGCAAATTTGTGCCGATGGCATCTTTCATGCTGTCAAGCCTATTGAGGGACCCCTGTATAAAAAAAGGCTCAAGGGGAATAAGCTGTACTGGGTGGCCATGCTACTAGGACCTCGGTATAAGCACAAAGTGGCAGAGATGTTACCAACTCACCTGAAGGCAGAAAGGATGCAGCACATGCAGAACAAGCTGGCAACTATGCTTTACAGTGCGTTTAAGGGTGATGTCACAGCACAACGGAATAAAGGTACCACTGCCAATAATCCTCCTCCCATGTCCATGCAGGTAAGGACAGGATGCTCCAGAGATCTCATGGTGATGTTGGACATATGGAGATTCTTTAGTCCAAAGCCTCGACTTAGCCCTTACGGATCCACCCTCCACCAGTGCCTCGGTAGCCGACTACCTTGCCTTAAGTGTGGATGTAGACAATGTGAGCAGCGATAAACCCTTGGACTACTGGGTGTGCAGGATTGACCTGTGGCCAGAGCTGTAACAATTTGCCATCAGGACAGACCAAATTCGATTAGCTTGACGGTCACTGTTGTTCTGTCATTGAGCTACCTCAGCCCGACCATATGGGCTGGAAAGCCGCCATCACCACTCTTGTCATGGTGCTCACCAGTCCAGCACGGCAGTCACTACACAAACAGCTGTTTGCAGTTACTGCATACCTTTCACTGCATTTGTGACTGCACATTGCACTATACCTAGCAGTCAGTGCACACCTTTCACTTGAATTAATGGATGGCAGACTTGCCCTCCATAACAGATTTTCGTTAAAGGATTTAAAGTTGATTCGTCTCATATACAGCAGGGCCTCAAAAGTCCTCCTGTATTGTTATTTTTAGTCACTACCTCGGGACTTGCATGCTATGCCTGCTGCCTTCCTTTGATGTGTGGTGGTAGCCGTTTCTCAGGCTCCAACCCCGGACTGGGATTGAACCCTAAGTCTGTACAGGTAATCCTGCGCTCACATGTATCTCCTCCACTCCGTGATAGTATTATACATAGAAAAAAGAGAAAACACAGAACATAGCATAATACTGTTTAAATGACCTATATCCTTTATACAGTCCCCAATGCCTTGCATGCACACATAAATCCACCAACGGTCAGTTGTCATACGCCCTCACCGTGTGGTACCATTTACCGTGCCACACCCAGCAGAAAGAGCCCTGTGCAATAAGCACTCAATCAACTTTGGCAGAAAATGGTGAAAAGACAGGCACTTTCCGCAGTGATTACACCATAAACAGGGTCTTGCAGGTCCTCACCCTCTACCGTGGCCGCCCAGGCACAGTCAGCAATAAAAGCACAGACCCACAGGTTCGAATCACCTCCTCCTGTGTGTGAGTTCTTAACCACCACCACTAGCCTCTCACCTTTTCGGCTGCTGCCCAAATTATAAGACAGCAACCACACTTATGACTTTTATCCCCGGCACTCTCCTCAGCGTTTCTTCAGCGGAATACTAATCTCCCAGCAAAAGTGCTCATCCAACCTAATGACTGAAGGAGCTCAACATAGTGTAAAACTATATTATTTATTCAAAGTTAAAAAGTAGTGCACTCACATCTCCCAGATAAAAACAGCGCATATCAACAAATGTAATCCAGCAAGCCGACTTGTCCAACGCCGCTAAGCTCCACCCAACGCGTTTCGTACCTCCGTACTCATCAGGGGCTGGAGGCGTATGGGTAATCGGTGTTTTTATATCCACCATCCTAACTCGTTAACCTGCCGGCGTTATGCCCATAAACAAAATGGCCGCTTGAATACTTCTGCCCTCAATGTTTCCCAGCAGACTCTCACTGCTTCCTATCCCAGCATCATCTAACCCAATAGAAAATGTCTACGTCAGACCAGGCGTGTCTCTAGTCCCATCACCTGCCTACAATGGCAGAGCTCCGGTCCGTCCCACCTCGGACGTCATGAGATTCCGCCCCCCGGCATCATTCCGTAAACATACGGAATCGGCTCATAGGATTAAACAAAGGGAGCCGATTCCCATACAGCAAACTGCAATTAAACCTGATGTGTCTTACCAGTTAAATAAAGATAATATAAAAAATATATAAAAAATATAAAAGGGGGGCCCAGGTATACAATGTATACATACATATAAACCCTCGCCTCGAACCCCGTTGTGCACCCCCAATGCATAACAAACCATACAGATCACATAACAGCATAACTAGTACATAAATCAACTAACTACACATTACCCAAATAGCATAATTATATGACAGCCTCCTATTCATAATAATCCCACTCAATGCCCCAAGAAAGTAACACTGTACCTAACAGGTACATACTATATGCACTGCGGGGAAAAGGGGGTTGGGGGGGGGGAAGGGGAGGGGAAAAGAAGGAACAGGGGAAAGGGGGGTTGGGTATAGGGGAGGTCATCTATGTACCGAAACCAGTTTTTTACTGGGCCGCTCCTACTATGTCTTAATACCTCTCTTTCCCATTTGTCCATAAAAATATTCGCCAGACTGGGGGCGAACTTGGCCCCCATAGCACATCCCGTGATCTGTCTGTAAAAATCACCCGCATACCAGAAATAGTTATGGAACAAAACGAATTCCAAAAGTCGCAAGATAAACAGAATTTGCTCCCTCTTAAGAGTTCCCTCATCCGCCAGGGCATGTTCAACCGCCTGTAACCCTAACTCATGGGGTATTATTGTATACAATGATGCCACGTCGGTGGTCACTAGTAGGTCACCCTCTCTCAATCGCAGCTTCTCTGCCTCCTGGATCATCTGTTTCGTATCGTCAATCAAGTGCGGAAGTTTTCGTACTATTGGCTACAAAAATTTGTCAATATATTCTTCTACCCGTTGATTAAGGGATTCTATCCCACTTATTATGGGCCTCCCCGGGGGTTTCTCTAGATTTTTATGAATTTTTGGATTTTGATAGATGACCGGAATTTTTGGGGCGTCAATCATAAGGTATTTGAACTCTACATCATTGATTATATTGGCCTCCAAACCCCCTCTTAAAATGGTTCTTAATTTATCTTTATACTTTTTTGTGGGATCCCCCCTCAATTTCTCATAAGTTGATACATCACCAACTATTCTATCCAGTTCTTCCACATATTGTTCTTTACTCATGACGACCACCCCACCCCCCTTATCCGCTGGTCTCACCAATAAATCTTTCCTTTCTGCCAATCTTAGAGCTGTCACAAGCTCGCCATCTTTTCTCTGATCATCTAATTTCTCTAAGTCTGCCACTATGAGACGTTTGAAAGTTTCAACAGTACTTCCAGTGCTGCTACCTCCTGGGTTAAACAGTGACCTATTGCGCAGACCTGTATGTACATACTCCGTCGCCACATTATTCTTATTGATAGCATCCCCCTTTGATATAAAATATTTTTAACATTCAGTTTCCTCACAAATTTTTGGATATTAATATATGTCCCAAACTTGTTCAATCCTTGCCTCGGGGCATATTTGAGACCCTGTATCTAGAATAGCCACTTCCTCAGGTTTCAATTCAATCTGGCTGATATTAAAGATACCCTTTCCTTTTACCTTCTTCTTTTTTCCTCTCCCCCCTCTACACCCTCTTCTATTCCTCGCTTTCGTCCCCCCCCCACCCGGGTCCAACTCCCCCTCCCCCACCCGCTGCCTCCTCATCTCGTCCCATATCTTCCCAAAAAAATCATCCCCAACCTCATTCAAAGGGTCATATCGGTTCTGTGTTGGCACCTGCTCTGAGTTGTTATATTGCATGTTTTGCGGTTTCCATTCCCGTTTGGGTCTCTGGAAATTAGTGGGCGGCCTGTACCCTGGGGTTCTGGGTGTTTCATACTGGTTTCGCCATCCCCCACTCCCACCATAATGTCCATCCCTCTGATGTCCTGCTCCCCTGTTGGTTCTACCATACTTGGTGTAATGGGGTCTGGGACTATCTCCCCACCTCTGTCCCAATCCTGGGGGCCTATATTGTACCTGTCTGGGTATAACCCCTCCTCCCCCCTGTGTAACATGATCATATGGACGATACTCACCCAGAGACGTCACCTCAGCACCACCCGTATTGGCTGCTGCTTTCTCTATTCTTTCCTTCCTTCTTAACTGGTCAACCTGCCACCTATAGGCCTGTTTATTCTTATAGTCCTGCCAATCCCGTTGAAAACGGCCAACTTTTGTCTCACCAACTTCCTTGTCCACTCTCACCAGATTCTTAACCATCTCCTCTGTACGCTGTCTAAAATCACTATTCTCCTTAAAAACCTCCAGTTTAGTTTTCTGCTCCTCTATCTCATTTTTAATCCTCTCCGCTCTTGTATTTTTTCGCTTTAATAGGATTTTCAACAAATTAATTCCACACTCATTCAAGAATTCTCCTAATTCCCTATCATTTTCCTCTCCTTCCTCACCATCATTTACCGTTATATCCCATCTGAAGCGCTTGGGGATAATACCCTCCTTGATTGATTTTTTAAGGCTAGCCATATCCCACCAGGTATTGATTTCTTTGTGCATCAAAGTGTGCATGTTCCTAAAACAAATTTCTACATTCCCATTCTGTGGGTTACTCTCTTTGGTAAAAATAGTATCTAAATCTATTTGTCCTCTGTTAAATACATTAAACAATTCCATAGTGAGTGTGCTGCACTTCCAACTATGCTTCAATTTCAGACAATAAATACAACAAAAAGTGCGCTCACTCACTCCTGGTAACCCAGATACAAAATATGTGCAAATTTACAAAATGTAAATCACTTAGTTCATCATGTCACATGTCCATGGATTGCAGAATCAGTCACCAAGCATATAGTGTGTAATCCAAAGTCTGTACAGGTAATCCTGCGCTCACATGTATCTCCTCCACTCCGTGATAGTATTATACATAGAAAAAAGAGAAAACACAGAACATAGCATAATACTGTTTAAATGACCTATATCCTTTATACAGTCCCCAATGCCTTGCATGCACACATAAATCCACCAACGGTCAGTTGTCATACGCCCTCACCGTGTGGTACCATTTACCGTGCCACACCCAGCAGAAAGAGCCCTGTGCAATAAGCACTCAATCAACTTTGGCAGAAAATGGTGAAAAGACAGGCACTTTCCGCAGTGATTACACCATAAACAGGGTCTTGCAGGTCCTCACCCTCTACCGTGGCCGCCCAGGCACAGACAGCAATAAAAGCACAGACCCACAGGTTCGAATCACCTCCTCCTGTGTGTGAGTTCTTAACCACCACCACTAGCCTCTCACCTTTTCGGCTGCTGCCCAAATTATAAGACAACAACCACACTTATGACTTTTATCCCCGGCACTCTCCTCAGCGTTTCTTCAGCGGAATACTAATCTCCCAGCAAAAGTGCTCATCCAACCTAATGATTGAAGGAGCTCAACATAGTGTAAAACTGTATTATTTATTAAAAGTTAAAAAGTAGTGCACTCACATCTCCCAGATAAAAACAGCGCATATCAACAAATGTAATCCAGCAAGCCGACTTGTCCAACGCCTCTAAGCTCCGCCCAACGCGTTTCGTACGTCCGTACTCATCAGGGGCTGGAGGCGTATGGGTAATCGGTGTTTTTATATCCACCATCCTAACTCGTTAACCTGCCGGCGTTATGCCCATAAACAAAATGGCCGCTTGAGTACTTCCGCCCTCAATGTTTCCCAGCAGACTCTCACTGCTTCCTATCCCAGCATCATCTAACCCAATAGAAAATGTCTACGTCAGACCAGGCGTGTCTCTAGTCCCATCACCTGCCTACAATGGCAGAGCTCCGGTCCGTCCCACCTCGGACGTCATGAGATTCCGCCCCCCGGCATCATTCCGTAAACATACGGAATCGGCTCATAGGATTAAACAAAGGGAGCCGATTCCCATACAGCAAACTGCAATTAAACCTGATGTGTCTTACCAGTTAAATAAAGATAATATAAAAAATATATAAAAAATATAAAAGGGGGGCCCAGGTATACAATGTATACATACATATAAACCCTCGCCTCGAACCCCGTTGTGCACCCCCAATGCATAACAAACCATACAGATCACATAACAGCATAACTAGTACATAAATCAACTAACTACACATTACCCAAATAGCATAATTATATGACAGCCTCCTATTCATAATAATCCCACTCAATGCCCCAAGAAAGTAACACTGTACCTAACAGGTACATACTATATGCACTGCGGGGAAAAGGGGGTTGGGGGGGGGGAAGGGGAGGGGAAAAGAAGGAACAGGGGAAAGGGGGGTTGGGTATACATCAGGTTTAATTGCAGTTTGCTGTATGGGAATCGGCTCCCTTTGTTTAATCCTATGAGCCGATTCCGTATGTTTACGGAATGATGCCGGGGGGCGGAATCTCATGACGTCCGAGGTGGGACGGACCGGAGCTCTGCCATTGTAGGCAGGTGATGGGACTAGAGACACGCCTGGTCTGACGTAGACATTTTCTATTGGGTTAGATGATGCTGGGATAGGAAGCAGTGAGAGTCTGCTGGGAAGCATTGAGGGCGGAAGTATTCAAGCGGCCATTTTGTTTATGGGCATAACGCCGGCAGGTTAACGAGTTAGGATGGTGGATATAAAAACACCGATTACCCATACGCCTCCAGCCCCTGATGAGTACGGAGGTACGAAACGCGTTGGGCGGAGCTTAGAGGCGTTGGACAAGTCGGCTTGCTGTATTACATTTGTTGATATGCGCTGTTTTTATCTGGGAGATGTGAGTGCACTACTTTTTAACTTTTATTAAATAATACAGTTTTACACTATGTTGAGCTCCTTCAGTCATTAGGTTGGATGAGCACTTTTGCTGGGAGATTAGTATTCCGCTGAAGAAACGCTGAGGAGAGTGCCGGGGATAAAAGTCATAAGTCTGGTTGCTGTCTTATAATTTGGGCAGCAGCCGAAAAGGTGAGAGGCTAGTGGTGGTGGTTAAGAACTCACACACAGGAGGAGGTGATTCGAACCTGTGGGTCTGTGCTTTTATTGCTGTCTGTGCCTGGGCGGCCACGGTAGAGGGTGAGGACCTGTAAGACCCTGTTTATGGTGTAATCACTGCGGAAAGTGCCTGTCTTTTCACCATTTTCTGCCAAAGTTGATTGAGTGCTTATTGCACAGGGCTCTTTCTGCTGGGTGTGGCACGGTAAATGGTACCACACGGTGAGGGCGTATGACAACTGACCGTTGGTGGATTTATGTGTGCATGCAAGGCATTGGGGACTGTATAAAGGATATAGGTCATTTAAACAGTATTATGCTATGTTCTGTGTTTTCTCTTTTTTCTATGTATAATACTATCACGGAGTGGAGGAGATACATGTGAGCGCAGGATTACCTGTACAGACTTTGGATTACACACTATATGCTTGGTGACTGATTCTGCGATCCATGGACATGTGACATGATGAACTAAGTGATTTACATTTTGTAAATTTGCACATATTTTGTATCTGGGTTACCAGGAGTGAGTGAGCGCACTTTTTGTTGTATTTATTGGGATTGAACCCTGATTCTCCGGCCATTACCCGTGGTCACCATGGTACTGAGAAAGTACCATCGAAGGTTTCACACAGTTGAATTAATGGCAGACTTGCCCTCCATAACAGATTCTCGTTACAGGTACTGAACAGCCAGCAGAAAAAGTAATTAAAAAAAATAGATGTAAGCTTTCACTATGGTAGAGAAAGAACCATGGAAAGTTGATAAGGCAGTCAGACTTTACCTGACATCACTGAGTGAGGAAGAGCACTCTCGCCATGGTGCACAGTAGTCCAGCACGGCCGTCACTACACAAACAGCTGTGTGCGGTGCGTTACACAGTGAGTTTGATCTGTCAGTGTGAAGCAGTACACTAATTACACTCTGTGATTGATATATACATATGCAAGATGTTTTAAAGCACTTTTGGCCTTCAATTTAGCATGCAATGTGATTTATGCCCTTAAAACGCTGTTTGCATCAAATCCAGATGTTTCCCTGGGACTTTTGGCATGTATCCCACTCCGCCATGCAAAAACTCAGATGTTAGACCCCTTGAAACATCTTTCCATCACTTTTGTGGCCAGCATAAATGTTTCTAGTTTTCAAAGTTCGCCTCTCCATTGAAGTCTGTTGCGGTTCACGAAAGTTTGCATGTTTGCGAACGCTTGCGGAGGTTCACGTTCTTGGTTCACGAGCGGGAGGGGGGGGGGAGTGGGGGGGGTGGTGTTCGCGGCGCACCGAAAAATGGGCGAGGCCATGACATTGTATGGGTGGAGCATAACCGTAACCCCAAAGCAGCAAATACAGCCAACTATGACCATTAAATAATAAATGCAGCAACAGTTACCCCAGACACCAGAAAATAAACACAATGTGGGCAAGATTTCACCAGTAAACAAACACAATGTGGGCAACATTTCAGCAGAAAACAAATGCAATTTGGGCAACATTTTAGAACTAGAGTGCTGCCTGCAAACGATGGCTATTCCAGAAGGTTTTGTGTGTGTGTGTGTGTGTGTGTGTGTGGGGGGGGGGGGGGGGTTGCATATTGTTTTGCATTCTGCCTGAAATTAAAAGTCATGGGGTACAAAGGGGAAGGGGGATAAGGGGCCGGGTAGGGTGTGGTTGACAGTTGTGGGGCAAAGGTCTGTTTCATAAGGCACACTAAATGGGGGGGTTGTTAATGTCTTGCCCTGGCAGAAGGGGACGGGGGTGTCAGGCTACAGCGCAAGGCTCAAGTTCTATTTTACTCAGCTGAGGCTTCTTCCAGCCCTCCACCAGCTTTCCTGGTTCCTCTGTGTCCTTCCGGTCCCTTTGTACCTCTGTCCGTCTTCATGGGCAGTTGGGCATGCACAGTATCTCCAATCCTAAACCTGTTTTAATCTTCTTACTTTCTCATGTCCTTGTTTTTTGCGGACTCCTTTATAGAAGGCATAGGGATGTGTTAGAGCACCTTGTGCATGAAGCCCTAAGCTTTACTGTGTGCAGATAGCAAACCTAGGTGTGTATGCGCTAAATTGAAGCACAATGGGTAGAATGTAATGCATTGCATGTAATGTATTGTATTCTGCTCTACTAATCTAGACTTTAAACACGTTATTCTGCTTAACACACTTTAGTAAATACACTTCATAAAGTTTAGCATGTGTTACATAACACGCCAGGGGCAGAGCTATAAATCATGGTCCCCCAGCAAAACTTTAATGGGGCCCTTCAATATTCACATTCCTTCCCCACAACAACCTTCTTTGTAATAGATGAATCCTAGCACACTGTATGTCTGTAGTAAAAAAGCTTTATTGTGTCGGCTTACATCCGTATAAAATACAGTAAGCTGCTTGCATGTCACATGTTAGTTGTAAATCAACATACCCGATCTGGCTAAAAGCTAGGCTGTGGGGTGATGTGGGGGGTGGCGGCCCGCCTGACGATCATTTCACTGAACACAGTGGGGTTGATTTATTATACCGTGCTTAACACAAAGCACGGTCGCACTATTCGTTTAGCGCGCAATGTGATGCGTGCCCATGTTAACACACATAAAGGCTTGTGCTCACTTGCTAACAAAGGACTTTGCGTGTTAACTGCCTCTTTAACATGCGACGATCTTTGTTAGCGAGCGAGCGCAAACCTTTACGCACGTAAACATTGCTCGCTAAACATAGTTACATAGTTATTTGGGTTAAAAAAAGACATACGTCTATCAAATTCAACCAGAGAACAAAGTACACAACACCGGCCTGCTCCCTCACATATCCCTGTTAATCCAGAGGAAGGTGAAAAACGTATGGTGTAACGTTTGCGGAATCGTTTCCATGGTCAGCGCACCAGATGTGTGCTGACGCGGCGGAGATCCTCCACAAACGTGTAATTGGGAAAACCCAGGTTAGGTGCAATGCACCAGTAGAGGATAATTCCCACCAGCAGATGGAGCTGTGGAGTGCAGACGAGCACAGCCTCTGCACGGCCACAGATGCCAGATGGGAATTGTACAAGCAGGATTAAGCAGGGCTGAATAGCCCTCAAGAGAAATAGCACAGAAATAGCACAGGGACAAACAGAATGTGTGTTCACCAAACTAGTCGCCCCCCAGCGACGATGAACACACATCAACGGAAAGAAAGCGCGAATGCAATCACAAGAATGGCGATTTCCAACAGACACCAGACTGAGAAGGACAGAGCATGAGAGTAGCAAAGGCACAGCAAACAACAATCAGAAGATAAGGAAAATAACAAACGCTAGCTAAATGCGAACACCACACCAGCGAACACCGCAAATGCGAACACCGCAACAGCGAACGCGTTTCTGTGCGATCATCGCGCGTTAGGCACCCAGTGATAAGCGTGCCACCCTAACTGACCAATGACACACAAACACGAAATAGAGAACGCGAACGCTTTCTAAGCGGTTACCTCACCGAGCCTACAGCAAGCGTTCGTATCAGACAAGACAGACAGACAGACAGGTGGGGCTGCCAGTAGCAACCGCTGCTCTGGCTAGCACCCCTAAGGCAGAGATACAGAAGGAGGCACTGCCACTACCACTAGAGCAAGTGCGATCCAGACAGATAAACAGAAGGGCTACCAGTAGCAACCGCTGCTCTGGTTAACACCCCAAAGGCTGAGATACAGAAGGAGGCACTGCCACTACCACAAGGGCAAGTGCGATCCAGACAGATGGAGCAGCCAGCAGCAACCTCAGCTCTGGCCTACACTCCCAGACAGACAGAACGATTCCCTGTCGACCACCGCTGGCGACAAGGCAATCGAGACACAAAGACTGTACAGGCAAAACAGATAATACAATCTGACTGCACTAGAGGGAATGCCTAGTACAGTCCCAAGAATTACGCTAAGATAATCTTTGACAAACAGGCAAGGCTGACACTCTAGGGGTGTTTATCAGTAACACACCATTAGGATGACCAGCAAAGGATTCTGGGAGAACATGGTATTTATACTGCCAGCCTTCAAACGAGGCAGGTAGGCAATTTGCATAACGAATGTATGCAAATTCCTCAGCAGCAGAGCAGGTCTGAAACTTGCAAAGCAAAGACAGGTCTCTTTTCCAGAGACCTGCAGCCCTCAGACTTAAGGAATGGTCAAACACCTGTCTGTCTGTGCAGACAGCTGAGCGGATCATTACAGTACCCCCATCTAGGGACGGATTCCAGACGTCTCTCAAAACTGGCGTTTCCAAAAAACTCTAACTGAAGACTCATGAAGGTCGGGACAGCCCGACAAGGCCCAATTCTAGAGTCAATCCTCCCGAAACCGACCTCGTCGGAAGCAGAAGCCACCGAAACATGCCCATCAGTACTACAAGCCTCAGCGTAACACCCATCAGAACTGTGAATGCCAGAGAAGAAGCCATCGACACCCTCCAGGCAATACCCACCACCTTCCAGGGAGCGTCTGAAAATACCAAACCTGCCACAATACCTGTTCGAAGTGTCCCTTTCAACACAAAAGCCACTGTTGATCCTATCCAGGGTACCAAGCAAAATTTCTCCCGGAATCTCCAGGAACCCTTTGAAGCTCTGCAGAGATCCCAAGAGGCCAGAACGCTCACCAGGCTCACATGGAGAACTACCAAGAACCCCTATGGAACCTATGATTATTCCGGAATCAGAATTACCAGGACACCCATCAAAATCAGGACTTTCAGGGACCACTTCTGGGCATGCAAGCAGGCAGGCAAGATCAGAACATGTCTCCACCGAGGAAGCATCTGAGCATGCTGGTAACCGAGGCACACTTGGGCTTTCTGGGTCACAGAGCACATCGGGGTACACCAGCACAGGAGAAACCTCAGGACACGTTGGGGAACTGCCAACCTCAGAGTCTGACACGACAAGACCAAAAACAGGACCGGGCAGAAAATCATCACGAGTAGAGGTCACAGGTACTGGTCTTTCAAAAGAAGACTCGGACTCAGACTCAGAAATTTCTGTGACTGTAATATCATCTAACCAAAACTCATCATTGACTACACATGAGTGAAGCTCCACAAGAGCTGCAAAGGTAGTCAGGACAACAGCAATGCCCACTGAAGTGGGAAAAACCTCAGACGGATCTGAGGGGCAGAAGGCATCTCCTAGAAGTTCTGCACCCTTTAGGAGGGACTTGGAAACCTCCAAAACATCAAACAAGATCTCGGAAGTGTCATTTTCCAAGCTTTTTAAGAAAGATTCTGAACTATCTATGTTACAGGACTGAATATTAAATACCTCCTGCGGACAGGGCAGATGTCCCAGGAATGGTTCCACCATATGCTGAGACTGAATTTCATCATCAAGACAAGGATCATTGACTACACATGAATGAAGCTCCACAAGAGCTGCAAAGGTCAGCATAATAGTAATGCCTACTGAAGTGGGCAAAACCTCAAATGGATCTGGGGGGCAGGAGGCATTTCTTAGAAGTTCTGGGGGGCAGGAGGGATTTGGAAATCTCCAAAACATCAAACAAGACCTCAGAAGTGTCATTTTCCAAGTTTTCTGACAAGGATTCTGAACTATCCATGTTACAGAGCCGAACATTAAATAAGTCCTGCGGAGAGGGCAGATGTCCCAGGAATGGTTCTACCATATGCTGAGACTGAATTTCATCATCAAGACAATGATACACAGGAATATATAGTGAATCTAGCTCTGATTTTCTGAGTTTCATTTCACTGCAGGCAGAATCCTCCATAGCAGTCAAACCAGACTGCAATTCTAAAATAGCAAAGAAACAGGTGAGAATAGTAGCAATACCTAGACGAGCCTCTAGGGTCACTGCAGGAGATTTTATACAAGGGAATATTGACTCATCCAGAGTACAGGGTGGGAAATCATTACTTTCCTCAGTATTAGATTCGCAAAACCAAAGCGCTGTCTCACCCCTAGACTCAGCTAACAATGTCGAATCCGAGGAGACAGAACGTAAAATTTGCGAATCCAAGATCTCTTTAGGTTGCGAAACTAACGCTTCCAAAGCGCAAGCCTCCGCAATCTGTGGAGTGGACTGCAAGGTTTTCAAAGGGTTACTTTTGAGGCTGCATGGTTTAGGAATTTTCTCCATAGCAGGATTATGTGAAAAACAGACATCTGATCGCACAGATTCAAACTCCAAACAAACAGAAGAGAATCTATCAGAATTCACACAGGTGTCCACAAACGAGGCACACCCATTCATTTCAGGTCGCACAGTGTTTAAACTCACTTGCTTTACCCCAGAAAGGCAGGAATAATCATGTGACAACTGTGTTTCTTTATTGGAATCAATTGGTTGGTGTGTGTGCAATTCATCCAAAATCGTCTGCCACACACAAATCACCGGATCCACAAAACACTCGTCACACTCATCAGCATCAATCAAAATGTACATAGAATCAAGACAAGCATTCAGAATATCTTCGCTTTTTGCGATGTAAAAATCGCAAAAGGCCTTCCAATCAAACTCAAATTCCTCCATCAAAGCTCCCAACTCCCACGGAGCAAATGGAGGTTCAAACAACCCTGTATCAAGATAACATTCATATGGGTTGGGCTCAGGAACATGCACAGATTTTTAAACTGCTATAATATAATGTATGATACTACCTATAATAGGATCCACATATGCTTTTGCCTTAGGCAATGGCATCTGAAGCAAATCAAACATTCCTTCTACCCTGGGAATTTCGGTTTGGCTGGTCATTCTGTAACGTTTGCGGAATCGTTTCCGTGGTCAGCGCACCAGAAATCCTCCACAAACGTGCAATTGGGAGAACCCAGGTTAGGTGCAATGCCCCAGTAGAGGGTAATTCCCACCAGCAGATGGAGCTGTGGAGTGCAGACGAGCACAGCCTCTGCACGGCCACATATGCCAGATGGGAATTGTACGAACAGGATCAAGCAGGGCTGAATAGCCCTCAAGAGAAATAGCACAGGGACAGACAGAATGTGTGTTCACCAAACTAGTCGCCCCCCAGCGACGATGAACACACATCCACGGAAAGAAAGCGTGAATGCAATCGCAAGAATGGCGATTGCCAACAGACACCAGACTGAGAAGGACAGAGCATGAGAGTAGCAAAGGCACAGCAAACAACAATCAGAAGATAAGGAAAATAACAAACGCTAGCTAAATGCGAACACCGCACTCATTCGCAACAGCGAACGGGTTTCTGTATGATCACCGCGCGTTAGGCACCCAGTGATAAGCGTGCCACCCTAGCTGACCAATAACACACAAACACGAAATAGAGAACGTGAACGCTTGCTAAACGGTTACCTCACCAAGCCTACAGCAAGCGTTCGTATCAGACAAGACAGACAGGTGGGGCTGCCAGTAGCAACCGCTGCTCTGGCTAGCACCCCTAAGGCAGAGATACAGAAGGAGGCACTGCCACTACCACTAGGGCAAGTGCAATCCAGACAGATGGAGCAGCCAGCAGCAACCGCAGCTCTGGCCTACACTCCCAGACAGACAGAACGATTCCCTGTCGACCACCGCTGGCGACAAGGCAATTGAGACACAAAGACTGTACAGGCAAAACAGATAATACAATTTGACTGCACTAGAGGGAATGCCTAGTACAGTTCCAAGAATTACTCTAATTTAATCTTTGACAAACAGGCAAGGCTGACACTCTAGGGGTGTTTATCAGTAACAAACCATTAGGATGACCAGCAAAGGATTCTGGGAGAACATGGTATTTATACTGCCAGCCTTCATAGGAGGCAGGTAGGCAATTTGCATAACGAATGTATGCAAATTCCTCAGCAGCAGAGCAGGTCTGAAACTTGCAAAGCAAAGACAGGTCTCTTTTCCAGAGACCTGCAGCCCTCAGACTTAAGGAATGGTCAAAAAGCTGTCTGTCTGTGCAGACAGCTGAGCGGATCATTACATGTGGTTCACTTAGCCCCAAAAGGGAAAACAATTCCTTCCCGACTCCAGATGACAATCAAATAAAATCCCTGGATCAACATCACTGGGCAGTGGGCATTACCTAGTAATTGTAGCCATGGATGTCTTTCATCGCAAGGAAAACATCTAAGCCCCCTTTAAATGCAGGTATAGAATTTACCATAACTACTTCCTGTGGCAATGCATTCCACCTCTTAATCACTCTTACTGTAAAGAACCCTTTCCTAAATAAATGCTAAAACATTTTTTTCCTCCATGCGCAGATCATGTCCTCTAGTTCTTTAAGAAGGCCTAGGGACAAAAACGAATAGCGCGACCATGCTACATGTGTTAGCACGATATAGTGAATCAACCCCAGTGTCTGTAGAGGCAGTGTGACAATGATGGAGATCGAAAAAAACGATTAAATAACTCGGGGGCAACTCTTGTGCATAATCCCATCACGTGCCCTCCCCTTCCGCTCGCAACGTACGTACGAATCACAGTTCTTGTCTATGTTTTCTTAATTGTTTTGTAGCCACAATACCACCTGAACTGAAGGATGGACCTCTTTATCGGAGGGAATGAAACAGTAGTTGGAGCCCCCTTACAGCTCTGGGCCCCCCTGCGGCATTAACATTTCACAGAGAATGCAGATGAAATAACTCTCTCATTCAGATTTAACACAAAATTAAGAAATGAATTCATACATTTGCTCGCTAAAATGTTACTTCCTTTCTTATTCTGACTCTACCAAATGAGTCTATTCGTCACTTAAGTTCTGTCTGTCTATCCCTGTCAGCGTGATATAAAGGGCTTGCAGGCTGATTTGACAGGTGCATCACTCAGAAGAGAATGTCCAACAAAAGTCTGGTCCGATCGTTTTTTAGGCTACTGATTTAATTTAATTTAAACAGCATTCTCATGAATGGCTCACGATATGAGTACATTTGAA
Source organism: Hyperolius riggenbachi (assembly GCF_040937935.1). Taxonomy (NCBI): domain Eukaryota; kingdom Metazoa; phylum Chordata; class Amphibia; order Anura; family Hyperoliidae; genus Hyperolius; species Hyperolius riggenbachi. The sequence goes on from NC_090646.1 coordinate 401,270,756, forward strand.
TGGCATTTATTTACAAAAATATACAACACAGTCAAGGAAGAAGAATATCTGAGCTGGGTAACCCTGTCTAATTTATCATATACCACTGGGAACTGGGAAGTTTCATACTACACCACAGAGGTAATATATTTTTCCCATAGTCTGCAAGTCTGTGAGGAAGGGATTTATTCATTTTAGTTTTTAAATGAACCGTGCCACTAACATGGCTTTTCCATTATTTACATAAGATGTCACCAAGATACATGTACCCTATTAGGTAACTAAGACTTCATATTTTTAATTAATTCAGTTTTGTTTATGGACAGAGGCAAGCTAAAATACAGTAAGGAAAGAAACATATCTTAGCTCACAGTTTATCTCTCCACTTTATAAATTTGTTACTGCTGCTTAATGGCCTATGAAAGTGTTCAAGCTAAATGGTCTTTTCTATAATGTGTAAAAAGAAAATATTGTACATATAAAGAACATAAAATATGCAACACTGGGAAGGTAATTTAAGTTCTGTTAATGGGTAATACAACAAGATGAAATTGCTGAAGCACAAATGCCAGAGGAGGGTTTGTTAATGAAATAACCACATAACATAAATTGACAATGTTTACAAGGCAATGTTATTTGCAAGCGAATACAGAAATATTCTATCATATCTATCCATCTATCTATCCATCTATCTATCTATCTATCTATCTATCTATCTATCTATCTATCTATCTATCTATCTATCTAGTCCGTCCGTCTGCCTGCCTGCCTGTCCATCCGTCCATCCATCCATCCATCCATCCATCCATCCATCCATCCATCCAGTGTGTATTGCAGTGGTGCCAGGAATCCAAAAACCACAAACATTATATAGTGACCTAGTACTGTAGTAATGTGATTGGTGAATGCTAACAGCCTAGTTAAGGGGCTTGTGAGTGTTTGGGGAATATAATAAACTCATTTTAAGAAATCTTTTTGTTGTTCAGTCGCTATCCAGTTGTGTCTGACACTTTGAGACCCCATAGACCACAGCATGCCAGGCCCCTCTATCCTTGACTTGACTTGAAGCTTGACCAAGTTCATGTTTGTTGGTGCTATGATATTACATAGCCATCTCATTCTCTGCCTTCCCTCTTCCTTTTGCCCTTGATCTTTCCCAGCATCAGGGTATTCTCCAATGAATCCTGCCTTCTCATTGTGTTTCCAAAGTATTTCAGTTTCATCTTCAGAATTGCTCCCTCCAGTGAACAGTTGGGGTTAATTGCATTAAGGATTGCCTGAATGGATCTTCTTGCAGTCCAAGGGACTCTCAAAAATCTTCTCCAGCACCACAACTAAAAGCCATCAATTTTTTTGGCACTCAGTCTTCCATGTGGCCGAACGCTCAAAACCATACATTCCTACAGGAAAAAGTTTATCATTGCTTTCCTTCCAAGGAGTAATTGTAATTTAATTGCTGTATTTTCCATTTACAGTGATCTTTGAGCCCAAGAACACAAAGTCTGATACAGCTTCCATTTCTTTCCCCTCTATATGCCAGGTGGGATTTGGTCTTGGTGCTATGATCTATTTTTTTTTTCTTGCACTTTTCTCCTTCACCCTCATCAAAAGGTTTCTTAATTCTTCTTCAATTTCTGCGATAAGAGTCGTATTATCTGTATATCTGAGGTTGTTGATATTTCTTCCAGCAATCTTAATTCCATCTTTTGCTTTTTCCAATCCAGAATTCCACATGATATACTCTGCATATAACTTGAATAAATTGGACGACAGCATTGTCATACTCCTTTTCCAATACTGAACCAATCATTTGTTCCATGTTCGGTTCTCACAGGTGCTTCTTGACCTGCATACAAGTTCCTCAGGAGACATGTTAGATGATCCGGTAATCCCATCTCTTTAAGAACTTGCCATAATTTATTGTGATCTGCACAGTCTATGGCTTTGTTATGGTCAATGAAGCAGAAGTACATTTTTTTTCTGAAACTCCCTTGCTTTCTCCATAATCCAGCGAAGGTTAACAGCTTTATCTCGTGTTCACTTACCTCTTTGAAAATCAGCTACCTCTTCAGGTAGTTCAGGATTCACAAACTGCTGAAGCCCAGCCTGCAAAATCTTGAGCAAACCTTGCTAGTTTGTGAAATAAGGGCAGTTGTTCAGTAGTTGGAGATTCCTTGGCATTGCTCTTCTTTGGAATTGCAATGTAAACTAACCTTTTCAGAATCAGAATCAGAATCAGAATCTTTATTTCGTCAAGCATGACAGGGTCATGCCTGGAATTGGGTTTGGCACATACAGAGCTCAGCAATTCCAAAGACAAAAACGACAATAGTGCAATATACAGGATATATACACGGTAAAGCATTGACAAGATAATACACGAGCATGTAGCAAGAAAGTAAGTTCAGATCGCGATATCAGACTATGAGAACTGTGCAGATAAGTGCAGCTGAAGCTGTTACAGTTCCAGGCAGACAGGATGTCTGTGACAGGGGCAGACTGTGAACCTAAAAAGGAGGTGGTGGAGGCGGAACATGAGATGAGTTCAGGAGGTTGACGGTGGAGGGAAAAAAGCAGTTCCGGTGCCTCGTAGTCCTGGTGGGAATGACCCGGAATCTGCGCCCTGAATGTAGGCGGCTGAAGTAGCCCTGGCTGGGATGGGATGGGAGGCCAGGGCGGGATTTTCAAGCCCTGTGGTCACTGTTATGTGTTCCAAATCCGTTTGTATATTGAGTGCAGCACCTTAACAGCATCATCTTTTACTATTTTAAATAGACATAATTTTAACATTTTAAATAGTTCAACCATAATTCAATCAACTCCACTAGCCTTGTTTTTAGCAATATTCTTTAAAGGGACACTTAAGTCAAACAAAAAAAAATGAGTTTTACTCACCTAGGGCTTCCAATAGCCCCCTGAAGCTGTCCGGTGCCCTCGCCATCTCCCTCCGATCCTCCTGGCCCCGCCGGCAGCCACTTTCTGTTTTGGTGACAGGAGCTGAAAGGCTGGGGACGCAAGTGATTCTTCGCATTCCCAGACACATTAGCTCCCTCTGTGCTGCTATATGGTATATGATATATGCTATAGTAGCATAGATGGCGCTGTTGTGGCCAGGAATGCGAAGAATCACTTGCGTCCCCAGCCTGTCAGCTCCTGTCACCGAAACAGGAAGTGGCTGCCGACGAGGCAAGGAGGATCGGAGGGAGACGGCGAGGGCACCGGACAGCTGCAGGGGGCTATTGGAAGCCCCAGGTGAGTAAAACTCATTTTTTTTGTTTGACTTAAGTGTCCCTTTAAAGCCCACTGTACTTCACTCTCTAGAATGTCTGGCTCCTCTAGCTAAAAAAAACCCCCAAACTATTAGGGTTATCAGTGAAGTTATACATCTTGTATAACATCTGTCTACTGGTGGAGATTGTTCTGAATATGAAAAGGACCGTCATGTACTTGTTGTCATCAAATCAAATTATCTGAATATCCTCACTAGCAGGGCATTTAACATCATGATCTGTATAACAAGATTTATGCTAATGGGACTGCAAATGTTAGAAAAGGCTTAAATAAACAAATTATTATGTGCTGTTTCATCAAAAGCTAATAATCATATTTTATCAGATGCATTCAATGATTAACAGCAACAAAGGGATTTGATGACTCGATTTCAATTACTGAGCTTTCGTATTCCATGCATTGGTACTCTCTTTACAGTAGAATGAGATGGATAGATAGCTTATATCTTATAGCTAGCCGTTGAAGGTGCAACTGCCAGTACTCATGTACAGCATTACCAATCATTGTTTTTAACTAATTGGCTGATATCAGCAAATTAAAATTGTTAAAACCTTTTATTAGCTCAACAACCTTGCTAATATGCATTGTGTTTGCATTATTTGATGTCATTTGATGTACTGAACTCTGTGATTTGCTTTATAACATAGTTAACATAATAAACCAGCATGCTTCTCCAAATAAAATACTTGGGGAGAAAATTCCCTCAATATAATAAGGCACAAGAAAAAAGTAAATTCACAGCAGATGGACCTAGCAACCAGGAATATGAGCCAATCCCCAGGCTCCAATAGAGATACAGTAAAAGAAAGTAGGGTTATTCTTTAAATGTAACAGTCTTACCACCTTCCAGCGCGTATAGATAGACAATGTCCACTCCCCTCTGATACAATGTATCCCACACTGCCAGTCAGCCAAGAGGCTCAGGCGGATTTGCATGAAGGCTCTGAAGACGAACCACATGGATTGGGAAAGATGTTTGATATGCCAATAAACAAGTTTTAATCTAGTGAGTATTTCTGTATCTTGTGTGAAACCAACTCCTGGCACAGTCTGCACCTCCTACATATTAATTTTCCTCAGTGTGAGCTGCTAGCCCGCCGCTGAAGGTGATGTAGGAGAAAGGAGAACATCGCTGTGGTGGAGAGCATACGTGGACTGCAGGCAACTATCTGACTTAGCAGCCGCATGCACGCCTGAGCTTTTCGGCTGACTGGCAGTGTGGGATTCATTGCAGTGGATGCGAGTAGACATTGTCTATCTATATGCGCTGGATGGCGGTAAGAATATAATAAGACAATGTGTAGCCCCATATAACATAATTAGGCACTGTGTGTAGCCCCTAGTTAACAGCTAGCACTCACAAAACACAATTGTTCCCTCCAAAGAACAATTAGGCAGTTTGTAACCCCCAAATAACAGACAGCATGTACCCTTAAATATTACTTGGACAGTGCTCATCCCCAAATCACGTAATTTGGCAGTGTGCACCCCTAAAATAATAATAATAAGACAGAATGTACCACAAAATATATTAGGAAATATATAGCCTACATACATTAAAAAATATTGTGCCCCCAAATATTGGGTGTTCAGGGCTCCTGTAACAAAAAAGGCATCATACTCAGCTTTCAGATCACTTGTGCTCAAGAGCGTTTACTGAACAATATTAATCCTCCCGTGTGCCCGACCAGGCGGAGTATACTGACAGTGCTGGGTGATGTGGCACAGTACATATCACTCTCTTTCCCAAATTTGCAACCAAGCAGGGTGTGTGGGATGATCTCTCCTGTGCTGCCTCCTGCTACATAAGAAGTGTGACTATTTTGTCCCATTGCAAGATCAGGGCACTGTTCAAAATATTTATGGCACAGGCCCAAAATACTTTAACCTGGCAGAATCACTGACTCACAGGAAAGCACTAATAATAAACCTCAAAAAATCTGTGGGCTCCCTTGCCATCTTCCTGGGCCACTGTGTTGTCCCTCAATCAGCTCCAGTAAATTCCCCCATCATGCTCAGTTGTGCTCCACTGCGCATATCATGCTTGCCCCCTATCACTTGCTCAGTTCACCAAGATTGCAACTGCTTCCACACGGGCCACTCCGTTGTCCTGCAGCCAGCTCCAGTAAATTCCCTAGTTGTGCTTCATTGCACGTGCACGGTCGTAGCCATGTGCCCCCCTCCCCCCAAGGCCGGGAGCATTCTATGCATGTGCAGCTTGACTGGATGATTTACTAGAGCTGGCTGCGGGACAATGGAGCTGCTCGGGAGGATGGCAAGGGAGACCATGGCATATAGAGGACTGGAGGAAGCCCCAGGTAAGTATAAATATTTGTCAGGTTTCCTTTAATGCAATCAAACTTCTTGAAGACATTCCTTTAAATCCTTCACCATTTAGTAAATAAGAAAGCTATACTTTCTCACAGAAAGCAATTAATACATTTCAAAATAACTAGAAAATGTCTACAGACAGTTTTAATTAATCAGTTAAATAAATCTGTCAAAATGTAGGAAGTATTTTGGTTGTGAATTATAGCTGCGGATTTCTACATAATTTACTTCATGGGACTTAAAGAATGCTTCATTGTAATATTCTTTGTGTTCAGCTTGAATGAAGGTCACTTCACATTTACTTTCATCTTTTTACCGTCTGGCCAGTTCACAGATGTTTGCATCTTAATGAGTAAAATTATTTGGAGAGTCCAAACCGTGAGAGAGAAAAAAAATTGGCACTTTCAGAGCTTATCATTTCTATGGCTTTGCCAGTTACAAAATGAGGTTGATGTTTGCCTCATATACTCTAGTCAGATTATGCAAATATATTCAATGGAAAAAATAATTGGTGTAAAATTATGGTAATTAGAGCCATAAAAGTGATTTCCTAATTCAGTGGGAAGTGAGTCCTGTGAAACTATGAATAAGAAACTTTTTTGTTGGTTGTATTAACTTGGCCTACTAAGAAGAGATCGACCGTACCACACATAAAAAAAACAACAAAAATTAAAATAAGATATACATTGGATGAAAGGTCGCAGAAACAGTGATAATTAAACCATACAAATCAATATGTGCAGATTCTGTATCATTTCTGCAACACGTACAATTGCAAGACTAAAACAAAGGAAAAAGGCCTGATAAATAAAGCATGTGTTATTCCACAATCACAGAAATATGACAAAATTTACTGAAAGCAATGGCTATTTGTTTATTAGCTGAGGAATTTGCAGTGTGATTCAAAACTACTGGTAATAGCTACAGTGATTGCCAGCTAAATATTTGTTGATGCTGCTTCTTCTTATGTGGAGCATGGCGCCCAAAAAAATGGGCGTGGTCATGCAACAGAATGTGGGCATGGTCATGGGTGGGGCCAAATATACACGATTTTAGTAGTGCTGTACAAGGTCTGTCGGGGAAGTTTGAGCTCTGCCATAGTGTTTCCCCCCCTTCCCCCAAAATCCATGTAATCTTACAGCATTTCATCAAAAATCCTCGTAAAAATACAGATAATATGTCAGTGGTTCCCTAAAAATAGAAGTAATCTGGCAGCAGCGATTCCCCCAAAATACACCTAATCTGGCAGTAGTTCTCCAAAATACACTTAATCTGACAGCAGTGGTTCCCCAAAAATATGTAGCCCCAGGTCTATAGGTGTCCCCAGAATAGGTGGCCAGCAGTATAGATGTCCCCAGAACATGTAGCCAGGGGTAGAGATATCCCCAGAACAGGTAGCCAGGGGTATATGTCCCCAGTATATGTAGCCAGGGGTATATGTGCCCAGTATATGTAGGCAGGGGTATATGTCCCCAGTATTTGTAGCCAGGGGTATATGTGCCCAGTATATGTAGCCAGGGTTATATGTGCCCAGTATATGTAGCCAGGGGTATATGTACCCAGTATATGTAGCCAGGGGTATATGTGTCCAGCATATGTAGTCGGGGGTATATGTCCCCAGTATATGTAGGCAGGGGTACATGTCCCCAGTATATGTAGGCAGGTGTATATGTGCCCAGTATATGTAGGCAGAGGTATATGTCCCCAGTATATGTAGCCAGAGGTATATGTGCCCAGTATATGTAGTCAGGGGTATATGTGCCCAGTATATGCAGTCAGGGGTATATGTGCCCAGTATGTGCAGTCAGGGGTATAGATGTCCCCAGTATTAGTGATGCTCAAATACCCCTTTTTAAAATTCGAGTTTGGTCGAATTCGAATAGTAAATTATTCGAGGTCAGTCGAATATTCGAGTCGAATAATTTTTACTATTCGATTCGACCTCGGACTTCGAGCTCACTATTCGAGTCGGTATTCGAGCTCACTATTCGAGCTGACTATTCGAATTGGCATTAAATAGCTTCCAACACTTGTTTTGAGGGTGAATGATGCAAGAAACATCTTTTTTTCCAAGTAACAACAGCAAGTGATTATGTGGGGATGTTCCTTTAAAAAAAAATGTGGAAAGAGAAGTTGTGTCCTTAATTTTGTTCAGTAGTGTTACTGTATATACTTGTTCTTCTTCTTCTTTATCTTTCTTCTTCTTCTTCTCGATCTTCTTCTTCTATATCTTCTTCTTCTTCTTCTATATTGTCTTCTTCATCATCTTCTTCTTCTTCATCTTCTTCATCTTCTTCTTCTTCTTCATCTTCATCTTCTTCTTCTTCTTCATCTTCATCTTCTTCATCTTCTTCTTCTTCATCTTCTTCTTCTTCATCTTCATCTTCATCTTCTTCTTCTTCTTCTTCTTCTTCATCTTCTTCTTCTTCTTCTTCATCTTCTTCTTCTTCTTCTTCTTCTTCTTCATCTTCTTCATCATCTTCTTCATCTTCTTCATCATCTTCTTCATCTTCTTCTTCTTCTTCTTCATCTTCTTCTTCTTCTTCATCTTCTTCTTCTTCATCTTCTTCATCTTCTTCATCTTCTTCATCTTCTTCTTCTTTTTCATCTTCTTCTTCATCATCTTCTTCATCTTCTTCTTCATCTTCTTCTTCATCTTCATCTTCTCCTTCTCCTTCTTTTTCAATATCGTCTTCTTCTTCTTCACGTATTTCTCTTTTCAATTTTTTTTTTAAAGAAATGCAGCTATTTTTGAGCGTAACAAATAGCTGGTGGGCGCACGCATGTTGGAAGCGCCATTGTATGTGCTCCCTGGCAGTGGAAACACAAAGACAGCAGGAGGTAAATTCAGCAGCAGGAGGAGGAGGATGAGTGTGTGGCAGCAGGCAGTCAATGAGGCAGGCAGCTCGCCGTGACATAATAGCCCTGGTACCTAGCGGTGATACCAGGGCTGTAAATAAACACAACAGGAGGTCCCAGACAGCGGTCGTGCAGCCCACATTGTGTCCAATACACAACTGGGACAACACAGTTTTCAACCCGGGCACCTCAGAAAAATTAAACTTTTTTTTTTTTTTAATGGTTTGTTTGGTTTTGGTTTTGCAACCAATATAGCTATTGTTTGACGTAATAGCTGGTGGCAGAGTGGCAGCAGAAGGTAATTCTGTGTACCCTGGCAGTGGGAAACACAGACAGACAGCAGCAGCAGGAGGAGGAATGGAGGAGTAGGCGAGCAGCTATTGTTTGACGTAATAGCTGGTGGCAGAGTGGCAGCAGAAGGTAAATCATCTGTGTACCCTGGCAGTGGGAAACACAGACAGACAGCAGCAGCAGCAGCAGGAGGAGGTATGGAGGAACAGTGTGAGTGTGGCAGCAGGTAGGCAGCGTGACATAATAGCCCTGGTACCTAGCGGTGATACCAGGGCTGTAAATAAACACAACAGGAGGTCCCAGACAGCGGTCGTGCAGCCCACATTGAGTCCAATACACAACTGGGACAACACAGTTTTCAACCCGGGCACCTCAGAAAAATTAAACCTTTTTTTTTTTTTAATGGTTTGTTTGGTTTTGGTTTTGCAACCAATATAGCTATTGTTTGACGTAATAGCTGGTGGCAGAGTGGCAGCAGAAGAAGGTAATTCTGTGTACCCTGGCAGTGGGAAACACAGACAGACAGCAGCAGCAGGAGGAGGAATGGAGGAGTAGGCGAGCAGCTATTGTTTGACGTAATAGCTGGTGGCAGAGTGGCAGCAGAAGGTAAATCATCTGTGTACCCTGGCAGTGGGAAACACAGACAGACAGCAGCAGCAGCAGCAGGAGGAGGTATGGAGGAGTAGTGTGAGTGTGGCAGCAGGTAGGCAGCGTGACATAATAGCCCTGGTACCTAGCGGTGATACCAGGGCTGTAAATAAACACAACAGGAGGTCCCAGACAGCGGTCGTGCAGCCCACATTGTGTCCAATACACAACTGGGACAACACAGTTTTCAACCCGGGCACCTCAGAAAAATTAAACCTTTTTATTTTTTTTTAATGGTTTGTTTGGTTTTGGTTTTGCAACCAATATAGCTATTGTTTGACGTAATAGCTGGTGGCAGAGTGGCAGCAGAAGGTAATTCTGTGTACCCTGGCAGTGGGAAACACAGACAGACAGCAACAGCAGCAGGAGGAATGGAGGAGTAATGTGAGCAGCTATTGTTTGACGTAAGAGCTGGTGGCAGAGTGGCAGCAGAAGGTAAATCATCTGTGTAGTGTACCCTGGCAGTGGGAAACACAGACAGACAGCAGCAGCAGCAGCAGGAGGAGGTATGGAGGAGTAGTGTGAGTGTGGCAGCAGGTAGGCAGCGTGACATAATAGCCCTGGTACCTAGCGGTGATACCAGGGCTGTAAATAAACACAACAGGAGGTCCCAGACAGCGGTCGTGCAGCCCACATTGTGTCCAATACACAACTGGGACAACACAGTTTTCAACCCGGGCACCTCAGAAAAATTAAACCTTTTTTTGTTTTATGGTTTTTTGGTTTTTGGTTTTGCAACCAATATAGCTATTGTTTGACGTAATAGCTGGTGGCAGAGTGGCAGCAGAAGAAGGTAATTCTGTGTACCCTGGCAGTGGGAAACACAGACAGACAGCAGAAGGGCAGTACACAGCAGCCCACTGTAGGTGTAAAATGTGTGGCTGCAGGCGACGTAATAGTCAAAGTGAACCAGGCTGGCTTAGTGAGCAGGAGCCAGGAGGTGGTAAAGGGTGGTAAGGCACATTAACGATGGTTCCGGCAGCCAGTTCATGTCCCCCTCTCGCCGACAACAGGGGCCAGGAACTCGCCTTCCACCCACGCCTGGTTCATCTTGAGAAACGTCAGTCTGTCCACAGACTTGTGAGACAGACGTGAGCGTTTCTCGGTGACCACGCCACCAGCTGCACTGAAGCAGCGCTCAGACAGCACGCTGGAAGGGGGGCAGGACAGCACTTCCAGGGCGTACTGCGCCAGCTCGCTCCAGATCTCCATGCGCTTGACCCAATACTCCATGGGATCAACAGGGGCATCGCTGTCAAGCCCGCTGTACGACCCCATGTAGTCAGCCACCATGCGGGTCAGGCGCTGGCTGTGACCGAAGGAGGATGCTGCTGCATGCATCTCCTCTCTAGTCACTGCTGCCGGAGCCTCTACAGTCCTGTAGAGCTCGTGGCTGAGAGACAGCAGGTCTGTGGGGCGCTTGCTGCTGCTGGATGCAGGCACCTGCTGCTGCCTCTGTGCTCGCTGCTGGACAGTGGGGGTGGAAGGCTGGGGGAAGGCTTCCTCCAAGCGCTCAACAAGGGCCTGCTGCAAGCTCCTTATTTGTTGCGCTGGGTCTCCTCCTGCAGGCGGCAGGAACTGGCTCAACTTCCCCTTGAGGCGTGGGTCCAACATCATGCTGATCCAGATGTCCTCCCTCTGCTTCATCTGGATCACCCTGGGGTCCCTGCGCAGGCACGTCAGCATGTGCGCTGCCATTGGGAAGAGGCGGGCCACGTCTGCTGGCACATCGACGTCAGTGCTGTCCTCATCCTCCTCCTCTGCCGCCTCATCCTCTCTCCACCCCCGCACCAACTCAGCTGCTCTGTGCTGATCCCCCTCATCAGCAGCCAGGTCAGGGACCTCCACCAAGTCCTCCTCCTCCTCCCCCTCAGAGGTGGACTGCGCAGCTGGTTGCCGCTCCTGCTGGTCCAAGGCTGCCGCTCCCTGTTCCAGCAAAGCATCGAGGGCCCTGTTCAGCAGAGAAACCAGGGGCACCCACTCGCAGACCATAGCATGGTCCCTGCTCACCATGTTTGTGGCCTGCAGGAAGGGAGCCAGCACAAAGCACACCTGCTGCATGTGCCTCCAGTCATCATCGGGGACGATGGACGGGATGTTGCTGGTCTTGTCCCTTCTCTGAGCTGCGGAAACAGTGGCCAGGGCAAGGTACTGTTTGACAGCGTGCCTCTGTTCAACCAGACGCTCCAACATCGCCATGGTGGAGTTCCAGCGAGTCGGAACGTCAAGGATCAGCCGATGGCGTGGCAGATCCAGCTCCTTTTGCACGTCTTCCAGGCTCGCACAGGCTGCAGCCGAGCGCCGGAAGTGACGCACAACATTCCTTGCCGTTTCCAGCAGTTCGCCCATCCCCTGGTAGGTGCGCAGGAACTTCTGCACCACCAGGTTCAGCACGTGGGCAAGACAGGGGATGTGGGTCAGGTTTCCCCTGTCTATTGCGGCAACCAGATTGGCCCCATTGTCGGCCACCACCTCTCCGACTCTGAGGCCTCTGGGGGTCAGCCAAATCCTCTCCTGCTCCTGGAGTTTGGCCAACACATGGGTTGCCGTCAGCTTGGTCTTCCCAAGGCTGACCAAGTGCAGCAGCGCTTGGCAGTGGCGGGCCTTCACGCTGCTGCTGAGGCGGGGGGTTTGGCCAGGTGTGCCGGAGGATGGCAGAGGATCGGAGGAACCTGCTGCAGTTCCCCTGACCCTGCGGGGTGGCACCACCCACTGTGTTGCTGCTGCTGCTGTGCCCGCTGCTGCTCTCCCATCCTCACCCCCTTCCACCAAGCTGACCCAGTGGACAGTGAAGGACAGGTAGCGGCCTGTCCCGAAGCGGCTGCTCCAGGAGTCCATGGTGACGTGGACCCTTTCACCAACCGCGTGCTCCAGCCCTCGCTCCACATTGGCCATCACAAAGCGGTGCAGTGCAGGAATGGCCTTGCGGGCAAAGAAGTGTCTGCTGGGGAGCTGCCAGTCTGGGGCTGCGCAAGCAAGCAGCGCACAAATGTCGCTCCCCTCCTGCACGAGCGTGTACGGCAGGAGTTGGGAGCACATGGCCCGTGCCAGCAAGCCGTTCAGCTGCCGCACGCGACGGCTGCTGGGAGGCAGAGCCCTAACCACCCCCTGGAAGGACTCGCTCAAAAGGCTCTGGCGTGGCCTTTTGCTGACACGGGAATCAGCAGACACAGCAGAGGAGGCCACTGAGGACTGGCTGCCAGAACAGGCCTCAGTGTCGGCGGCAGGAGTTGCAGAGGGGGGAGGAGCAGTGCGTTTCCGCACTCCTGCTGGTGCTGCTGGAGGAGCAGGAGGGCGGGTGGCTGCTGTTGCTGCTGCTGCTGCTGAAGGCTGTGCAGTGATGGGTGTGGTGCCACTGCCAGCACCAGATGCCTTCAGCCTCTGGAACTCCTCATGCTGGTGGAAATGTTTAGCCGCAAGGTGGTTGATGAGCGAGCTGGTGCAGAACTTTAAGGGGTCTGCACCTCTGCTCAACTTCCGCTGACAGTGGTTGCAAGTGGCGTACTTGCTGTACACAGTGGGCATGGTGAAATATCGCCAGATTGGTGACTTAAACATCCCCCTACGGCATGGAAGCGCTGCTGCCTGTCTCCCTGTGGTGGTTGGGGGGGGGGCTTGGGGGGCTTGGGTGCGGCTGGTGGTGGTACTGGCAGATGCTGCTGCTGCTGCTGCTGAGCCTGAGACACCAGCAGGCTGTGGGACCTGCCTACTGCTGCTGCCAATGCTTGCAATGATGCGCCTCCTTGCAAGGCCCACAAGAGCATCCTCCTCCTCCTCCTCAGAGCTGCTGAGGACGACATCCCCTGGAGGTGGTGGCACCCAGTCTCTGTCTGTCACCGGGTCATCATCATCCTCCCCCTCCTGAAACATGTCCTGCTGGGATGAGGACCCCCCAAACTCCTCTCCTGATGCATGGATGGGCTGCTTGACTGTCGCCACAGTCTTGCTGTCCAATCCCTCATCCCCCAAAGTGCCCATCAGCATCTCCTCCTCAAAATCGCCAACAACAGCAGACAATTGACTCATGATGCCTGGGGTCAAAAGACTGCTGAATGACAGGTCGCCAACTGACGGTGAACTGGCCTCCTCCCCAGGCCCTGCTGGGCGGCTGCTGCGAACAGGGGTGGTGGTGGTGGTGGTGAGGGTGGAGGCCTCGGATGCAGAGCTGATGGCGGGCTGCTCATCCTCCGTCATGAGTTGCACCACAGTGTCTGCATCCTTTTCCTCAATGGGACGTTTCCGACCCGGCTGGAGGAAAATGGGAGCAGGTGCTACACGCTGCTGCTGCGTCTCTGCAGCGTGAGTTGCAGATGCTCCTGCTGGGCGGCGCCCAAGGCGTCCACGGCCAGTGGCTATGGGAGGAATGTTAGCCACTGACGCTGCTGCTGCTGCTGCGGAACTGTGCATGGTGGCGCGCCCGCGGCCGCGGCTTGCCACAATGCTGCTCCCTCTCCTCCTGATTCCCTTGCTGCCCTTCCCCTTGCCCAAACCGCGCTGGCTGCCACTTCCAGACATCTTAAATGTTTTGGGTGTATAGACAAAAGTTTTGTAAAAGGGCGGGTGAAAAGTGGGGTACTTTAATGGAGTGGGTTGGTTGGTGAGGTGACTGAGTGAGTGTCCCCTAGTACAGTAAGTAAGTAGTAACAGTCAGGAAGTACAACTAGCAGTTACAATAATCAGTAGTAATCACAAGTAAATTTAGTATGTGTACACTCAGACAGTGAGTGCACGCACGCAGGAGCTAGTAGCCTATGGACAGTGACTGAGTGTCCTAGACTCCTAGTACAGTAAGAGTAAGTAGTAACAGTAAGTAGAACTAACTAATTACGATAATCAATCAGCGATCAGAAGGAAATAGAGTGTGTGTTGTGTGTGTACACTCAGACAGTGAGTGCACGCACGCAGGAGCTAGTAGCCTATGAACACAGTGACTGAGTGTCCTAGACTCCTAGTACAGTAAGAGTAAGTAGTAACAGTAAGTAGAACTAACTAATTACAATAATCAATCAGCGATCAGAAGGAAATGGAGTGTGGGTGTGTGTACACTCAGACAGTGAGTGCACGCACGCAGGAGCTAGTAGCCTATGAACACAGTGACTGAGTGTCCTAGACTCCTAGTACAGTAAGAGTAAGTAGTAACAGTAAGTAGAACTAACTAATTACAATAATCAATCAGCGATCAGAAGGAAATGGAGTGTGGTGTGTGTACACTCAGACAGTGAGTGCACGCACGCAGGAGCTAGTAGCCTATGAACACAGTGACTGAGTGTCCTAGACTCCTAGTACAGTAAGAGTAAGTAGTAACAGTAAGTAGAACTAACTAATTACAATAATCAATCAGCGATCAGAAGGAAATAGAGTGTGGGTGGTGTGTGTACACTCAGACAGTGAGTGACCGCACGCAGGAGCTAGTAGCCTATGGACAGTGACTGAGTGTCCTAGACTCCTAGTACAGTAAGAGTAAGTAGTAACAGTAAGTACAACTAACTAATTACGATAATCAATCAGCGATCAGAAGGAAATGGAGTGTGGGTGTGTGTACACTCAGACAGTGAGTGCACGCACGCAGGAGCTAGTAGCCTATGGACAGTGACTGAGTGTCCTAGACTCCTAGTACAGTAAGAGTAAGTAGTAACAGTAAGTAGAACTAACTAATTACGATAATCAATCAGCGATCAGAAGGAAATAGAGTGTGTGTTGTGTGTGTACACTCAGACAGTGAGTGCAGTGCGCACACGCAGGAGCTAGTAGCCTATATGAACAGTGACAGTGAGTGTCCCTACGGGTACAGTAAGAGTAAGTAGTAAGTAAGTACAACTAACTAACAATAATCTATCAGTAATCAGAAGGAAATAGAGTGTGTGTACACACAGACAGTGAGTGAGTGCACACACGCAGGAGCTAGCTAGTAGCCTATAAACAGTGACAGTCAGTGAGTGTCCTACTCCTAGTACAGTATAACTACAATACTATTAGTAAAGGACAGCAGAAATACTGGTATAGATGAGAGAAATAAACAGAGGACAGCTGCCCACAGAGGCAAGGCCCCCCTGAGGCCTAAACCTGTAAGCTTGCAGCAGCTGCCTGTCTCTAATGTAACACACAAGCTACTAACTAAAATACAATGTCTATCTAACTAACAACAATATAGGTGTATATGGCAGGTGTAGGTGAGCAAAAACGCTAGGTAAATGATCACAATAGAGCACTTGCTAAGCCAAAGCACAAAGGAGCAACTCTCTCTCTGTACAAGTCTCAGGCAAGCATGGAGAAACGGAACATGGCGGCCGCTATTTATAGGGTAGGGGCTGGCCAGGGTCCCCCTCTGTGATTGGCTGCCGTCAGAGGGCCTGGGAGCCCTCTGATTGGCTCTAAGGACATCAATCTGGGCTATGACGCTATTCGAGCTCGGTACCGAGCTCGAATAGCGCCGGGTTGCTCGAATAGCTCGAATAGTGAATGGGCTATTCGAGTGTACTCGGATAGCCCATTCGAATAGCTCCAGCTATTCGGAGCTCGAATACCGAGCTCGAATAGCTGAAAAAGAGCTCGAATATTCGAGCTACTCGAATATTCGAGCTCTGCTGAGCACCACTGCCCAGTATATGTAGGCAGGGGTATATGTGCCCAGTGTATGTAGTCAGGGGTATATGTGCCCAGTATATGTAGTCAGGGGTATATGTGCCCAGTATATGTAGGCAGGGGTATATGTCCCCAGTATATGTAGGCAGGTGTATATGTCCTCAGTATATGTAGGCAGGGGTATATGTCCCCAGAATAGGTAGCCAGGTGTGTCCCCAGCAGGCGGGGAGCAGCGCAGAGAAGAGGGAGAGCTGTGGGGACAGCGGGGAAAGGGGGCCATCTCTCCCCCTTCCTTCACCTTAAGGCTCTACCTCCCTTGCTCTCCCTTCCAGAACTAAGTCTTGTACAGTGGCTGGCAGGGGGCGGAACTTACCTCCGTCTCGTTGCAGGTGCGGAATGGATTTGCCGCTAGTCTGATCTGGTCCAGACCAGACCAGTGGCACCAGAACTTCCAGTGCTTGGCGCGAGACGGAGGTAAGTTCCGCCCACTGCCAAACGCTGCACAACACTTCGTTCTGGAGGGGAGAGCGAGGGAGGGAGAGCCCTAAGGTGAGGGAAGGGGGGGGGGGGGGAGATGGCCCCCCTTCCCCGCTGTCCCCACAGCTCTCCCTCTTCTCTGCGCTGCTTCCATCCTGCTCACAGGGTGGCCGATAGGCCGCCCTTACGTACGCTGCTGAATTCCTTACGGAATTCACAGGCAGCTAAAATTGTAACAAAATTTAAGGAATCCTAGTAAATATATGGGTGGTTGGCAACACTGCCTTGGAGGGAAGTATTTTATTAGTCATTTTTGCATCAGAGGAAAAAAATGGAAATTGGAAAAACTGAAAATCGGAAAGTCTTGTGATTTGTCTAAAATTACAGCAGTGATCCAATTTTTTTATAAAAAATTATGCATCCTCTGATTGGTCCTATGCTTCTGAGTCGTGTGAATGGACTAAAATTACCAAATAGCAGAAATCGGATTTCCGCGGAATTCCATTTTCCATGGAATTCTGATCGGAAATGCAGAAATTTCAATTCCCGGACTCAGAATGAGCATCACTAATAATCAGCCTCCATAGTCGTCATCCTGGTGTGGTTCCTAAAGAGCAGGACACTTTTATAGCTTGCAGTTCCCTCCTGCGCACCACATCCTGCATGGTAATTACAGCTGTACAAAGCTGAGGGCTCATGAGCTGCAATCCCGTAGCTTTGCTACTGACTCCTAAAATGTACAGGGGGTGATAAGGCATGAATGGGAGACAAACTCAAGGAGTTGACAATTACAAGGGCTATGTGGAACTCTTACAGCACAGTTTAAAATTAAGAAACTATGCTAAAACAGTTTAAACCAAGGCAGCCTTCAGTTCCCAATCACAGTAATCCTTCCTCATTAGCTGTCACCAAAATTGTGCAGAAACAACCAGAATCTACTAGCTGAGCTACTTTTGGTCAAAACAAGGCCACCATTCTGGCAAGGCTACGGTCATCTGCGAAATCTATGCTCAACAGTTTGAAAGATGCAAATACAATAATAAAAAAGGCACAGCCTGTAAGAATAATCTTATGAAAACCTACTGATCAATTTCATGGAAGGAGCTTTTAAGCCAGAGCCAGGGAAGAGATCAGCAACCTCAGCCAGATTCTTCTTGCCTCCTTCAAGCTAGGTGTTACCCACTTCTATCCTTTACTCTTGCAGTGGAGCCCACTAGTGTTGGGCGAACAGTGTTCGCCACTGTTCGGGTTCTGCAGAACATCACCCTGTTCGGGTGATGTTCGAGTTCGGCCGAACACCTGATGGTGTTCGGCCTTTTAAGTTCGGGTTCGCCCCAAACTACTAATTGGCTGCCAAACAGGGCCGAACAGGGCCCCTGTTCGGCCAAACAGGGCCCTGTTCGGCCGAATACTGCCCCCCTATGGGGTCGCAGGCATAAGGGGGGAGCATGCCCCGATCGCGGGGGGGGTTGGAAATTCCCCCCACCCCCTCCGCTAGCGCTCCCCCCTCTGCCCGCTTCCCCATACAAAAGTTTCAGGAAGTACCGGTCCGGTGGTAGTGGGTGGCTGGCAGTGGGCGGCACTGTGAAGTGAGTGACTGAGGAGGAGGAGTCCGGAGAGTGACGCGTTGAGGGAGGCCGGGCAGCGGGCGATTCAGCAGTAGTACGGTACTACTGCTGAACCGCCCGCTGCCCGGCCTCCCTCAACGCGTCACTCTCCGGACTCCTCCTCCTCAGTCACTCACTTCACAGTGCCGCCCACTGCCAGCCACCCACTACCACCGGACCGGTACTTCCTGAAACTTTTGTATGGGGAAGCGGGCAGAGGGGGGAGCGCTAGCGGAGGGGGTGGGGGGAATTTCCGACCCCCCCCGCGATCGGGGCATGCTCCCCCCTTATGCCTGCGACCCCATAGGGCCCCAAAAAGCGGGATGTTCGGGGAGTTCGGGGTTCGGCCCGAACATGCCGAACATTGCGGCCATGTTCGGCGAACTTTCCCGAACCCGAACATCCAGGTGTTCGCCCAACACTAGAGCCCACATCCCCATCAATACCACTGCCTTGCACTTCTACACCTCCTTTATTATTTACCAGTGCCCAAACCCACCAAGTCTTCCCATCTATCCCACCTGGTGTTAGCATTGCATGACAGTGAGGCCAGCACCTTTTCCCTGAACATAGATGGGTATGCCGGTCATATTGAAGCCTTTGTTAACCCCCTACATGGCATGGTAAGATGACAATATTTTGCAGAAAAAGCTCTCCCTGCCTTGTATGATCATAAGACAAATAATGTGCCCCTGTCATTGTAGAACTATGCTTGTAGGGGGGTGCACCTGACCACAGACAGGCAAGTAAGCATTGACAGGCATGGTTTATTTCATTTACAGGTTATTTTACAACCAAGACTTGATTGTTAGGAATCAGAATGTGTTTGGTCCACTGCGGAAGCATGCAAGTCCCGTGCATTCCAGCTATGCTGTTTGTCAATTTGTTAGACCACAAGTGTCAAACTCTAGGCCCAAAGGCCGAGTGCAGCCCTCCTTGCCCTTTTATGTGGCCCTGCAAGAACTTTAAATGTAAGCAATTAAATAACTACAACATACTGCCTCCCTATCCAGAAGAGAAAACCAGTGAAAGTGTTTCTAGTTGAAACACTGCTAGTTTGAGCCGGAGTACAAACCCTCCCGCCCTCCTTTCTCCCAGAGAAATTAGCATAGGGCCTCCTCCTTGGACCCAATGGCTGGTAAAACAAACACACATACACACTGTTCCCCTTGACAACCTCTTCTCACATAGCTGAATAGTGCAGTATTTACCTGCTCCAGTAATGCTTTTTTTGTCTTTTCTGTTCTTCCTGGCAGTCACATACTCTATGCTTTCATACCTCCCTCTGATCATGTGACATGCCTCAGGAACGAGAGGTATGCAGCAGCATAGAGTGTGTGACTGTCAGGAACAGGAAGGTCAGAGGAGACCTAAGGCAACACTGGTGCAGATTAAATATAAACTGCCCTACTGCACTACTCTGCAAAAGGGAGAGTAGAGGGCTTCTCACAGTTGTTATAATTAAGCCACTTAGTTTGAGACTGTTAGAATAAAGGTTATATCTTAAACAATTTGCCCATGATTTAGACCATGTTTTAGGCTACTTATGTGATTGAGGTTGACACCCCTGTGTTAGACAGAGAGCTGACAGAAGTGTTGCTGCCACACAGTGGTAACTCTAGGTATTGCTGCAAGTTTATCCTTGTTCTCACATGCAAAACAGGCTAACCCTGGTGAGCCTGTTTTGTACGTGACAGCTGTCGACATGAATCCAATTACTGCTAAACTCACACTTGACTAATTATTGTCCTGATAACCCTGATTTGAAGGTGTTCTCTGATTGGTTGCTGCTCACATAAAGGTCTCTTACTGTTTAGGCTTCATGCTTGTGATAGTGATTAGTTGCTAGTGCTAAGCTGTTGACTGTCATACAATTGATTATTGTTATGACCTCTGCTTGACCCTAGAGTATGTATAGGACTGCCACCTGTTTTAACCTCTGCTATCTGGCTGAGGCTGAGCTCAGTCCCTCACCTGCATCAGTCAGTCTACAATCAGGCCTGCTAAGCATAGGCTTATCAGGCTTACTATATAAATGCAACTCTAAGTCGATTAGATCTTGGTTGATTTATGCACCGGTATTTCCAAGTACACCAGTTTCTAAGTACAAAGAGAACGACCGAATTAGACCACAATTAAGACCTTCATCATGCTCCTCTACCCTCAATCTACTTCTCTGGACTGACATCATGTTTTTGTGTTTCAGGTAGTGTTGGGCGAACACCTGGATGTTCGGGTTCGGGCCGAACAGGCCGAACATGGGCCAGATGTTCGGCATGTTCGGCCCGAACGCCGAACTCAATGGGAGTCAATGGGACCCCCGAACATGCCCATTTTGGGGGCCCTATGGGGTCGCAGGCATAAGGGGGGAGCATGCCCCGGTCGCGGGGGGGGTCGGAAATTCCCCCCACCCCCTCCGCTAGCGCTCCCCCCTCTGCCCGCTTCTCCATACAAAAAGTTTGAAACAAGTTCAATAGTACCTGGCTGGTGGCACTGGCTGGCAGTGGAGTGAGGAGGAGGAGGAGTCCGAGTAGCAGAGTGACGTTGAGGCCGGGCAGCGGGCGGTTCAGCGCTAGTACCCTTGTGGTACTTCCGCCCTTTCTCTGACCTCACGTCCTCTGCGTGATGACGCATACGAGGGTACGCGTGATGCGTACCCTCGTATGCAGAGGACGTGAGGTCAGAGAAAGGGCGGAAGTACCACAAGGGTACTAGCGCTGAACCGCCCGCTGCCCGGCCTCAACGTCACTCTGCTACTCGGACTCCTCCTCACTCCACTGCCAGCCAGTGCCACCAGCCAGGTACTATTGAACTTGTTTCAAACTTTTTGTATGGGGAAGCGGGCAGAGGGGGGAGCGCTAGCGGAGGGGGTGGGGGGAATTTCCGACCCCCCCCGCGATCGGGGCATGCTCCCCCCTTATGCCTGCGACCCCATAGGGGGCATAGGGGGGCAGTATTCGGCCGAACAGGGCCCTGTTCGGCCGAACAGGGGCCCTGTTCGGCCATGTTCGGCCATGCATTCTGCAGTTCGGGCGAACCCCGAACAGTTTGGCCGAACACCACCAGGTGTTCGGCCGAACTCGAACATCACCCGAACAGGGTGATGTTCTGCAGAACCCGAACAGTGGCGAACACTGTTCGCCCAACACTAGTTTCAGGTATGATCTGTGCTTCTGTGAACTTTCGTTTTCACTGCAATCCTTCTGTGAACGCAATCTAACTCTTATGGTATGATCTGCGCTTCTGTGAACTTTCGTTTTTACTGCAATCCTTCTGTGAACGCAATCTAACTCTTATGGTATGATCTGCACTTCTGTGAACTTTCGTTTTTACTGCAATCCTTCTGTGAACGCAACCTAACTCTTATAGTATGATCTGCGCTTCTGTGAACTTTCGTTTTTACTGCAATCCGTGAATATTCTGAAGTGCTGTAATACTTTGCATTTTACTATAGCTAAGTGACTGGCTTTGTATATTCCATGAATTAGTCTGCTCTCCTCTGGCTCCATGCTAATTTGGCCCCAACACCTATAGACAATTGAGCAGCTTCCTGCTTAACCACTTCCCGACCGCCGTATAGACAAATGGCGGGCGGGAAGTGGACGCCGCAAGGACCGCCGTATTGACAAAATGCGGCGGTCCTTGTATGGGCATGGGCGGAGCGATCGCGTCATCCGTGACGCGATCCTCCGCCGGGAGTCGGAAGCCCGGCATTTTGCCTCCGCTCGCCGGCCACTTAGCAGAGCCTGCGAGCGGAGGAATCCGATACAATAGCCAATCGGAATGTATAAGGCACTTTGTTAGGTAAACAAAGTGCCTTATACGTGCTTCCTCCTCGCCTCGTGGTCTCATTGTTGCAGAGACCACTAGCGAGGAGGAAGCACTTCGTAAGTAGCCAGCACACAACTTTTTTTTGCCTAACAGCCCCCCTGATCACCCACCCCAGGCCTCATACCCCCCCTGATCACCCCAGCAGACCCCTGCCTAGCACCCTTGCACCCCTGCAAAACCCCCACCCCCCCACCTGCCACTAACTAGCGACGCTGCCCCTTAGTTTAGGTCCCTAACTGCCTCCTAGTCACCCCTGATCCCCCCCTACCTTTAGATCACCCCCAGACCCCATCCCAGACTACCCCCTGTATACTGTATACATCTGTATACAGCTACCTTACCCCCTGATCCCCCTCTGATCCCCCTCTGATCACCTGTCTATCACCTGTCCATCACCCCTCAGCACCCCCACCCATCAGAGCAGACCCTAACTGCCCCGCGGGGGTAACCGATCACCTGCCCAGGCCCTCGATTGCCCTCATACCCCCCTTCTGATTACATCCCCTGCTCTTTGTTTACATCTGTCCTTCCCAGCAATCACTAACTGATCTGCGATCAGTATCCCCCTGTGTCTGCCTCTCATCAGATCAGGACTCAGTCTGCCCCGTGCAGGCTCCTGATCAACCCCCCACCCCCTCAAATCGCCCTCAGACCCCCCCCCCCTAATCACCGTCCAAGTGCATTGTTTTGACTGTGCTGCGCTTGTATTCGATTGTGCTGCGCTTGTATTCGATTGTGCTGCGCTTGTATTTAATTGTGCTGCGATTGTATTTGATTGTCCCGTGATCTGCTTCTATTGTCCCGTGATTGTTTGATTGCCTGAGACCCCACTTCCCACCACACCCAACCCCACCCTCCCCCCCACCACACCCAACCCCACCCTCCCCCCACCACCTCCAACCACCACCTTCCGAGTGCATCAGATTTGCTTGTGCTGTGATTGGAGTCGATTGTGCTGTAATTGTATTTGATTGTCCTGTGATCGACTTCGATTGCCCCGTGATTGTTTGATTGCCTGAGACCCCACTTCCCGCCACACCCAATCCCACCCTCCCCCCATCACCTTCCGAGTGCATCAGATTTGATTGGGCTGTGATTGGATTCGATTGTGCTGTAATTGTATTTGATTGTCCCGTGATCGGCTTCGATTGCCCCGTGATTGTTTGATTGCCTGAGACCCCACTTCCCGCCACACCCAATCCCACCCTCCCCCCATCACCTTCCAAGTGCATCAGATTTGATTGGGCTGTGATTGAATTCGATTGTGCTGTAATTGTATTTGATTGTCCCGTGATCGGCTTTGATTGCTCCGTGATTGTTTGATTGCCTGAGACCCCACTTCCCACCACACCCAATCCCACCCTCCCCCCATCACCTTCTGAGTGCATCAGATTTGATTGTGCTGTGATTGGAGTCAATTGTGCTGTAATTGTATTTGATTGTCCCGTGATTGTTTGATTGCCTCTGAGACCCCACTTCCAACCAACCCCAATACCTCTCAAATACTCCCTTTTTGCTAGGTAGGTGCTCTTTTTTTCTGGGTAGTCTCGGAGGAAAACCCCATAAATTTAGCAATCCAAAATGGCAAGAAGGGGGCTTTCCGATGACGAGGTATACAGGTACATGGACCAGTCGGATGAGTTCTTTTGGGAAGAATCATCCGTCGAATCTTCCGGGTCCGAATTTGAACCTGTAGAAAGCAGTGGTTCCCTGACCGAAAGTGATGACGAGGCTATGGTCCCGGCTAGAGCCAGGCGTACCAGACCCCAAGTCGTTAGACCGCAGGTGGCGCAGGATCCGCCTCAAGGGCAGCAGGGTGGTGCTAGCGCTGTTGATAGTTTTCTTGGTGAGGCAGGCACCAGCAGCGCAGCATCTCCTGGACTTGGTACCAGTACTTCTGTAGACCCTGGCGAAGTGGTGAGCGTCAGCATGGAAGTCGAAACTGGTACGGTGGCAAGTGCAGTAGTACCCCCGTCGCAGCCACCAAGAAGAAGACGGGCCCGTAGTACCCATAGACTCCCAGAGGTGCTGGCACAACCAGATTGGCAATCCCCTGATTCCGCCGCACCCGTAGTGCCCCCTTTCACTGCCCAGTCTGGAGTCCAGGTGGCGACAGCTCATCTAGGAACGGCCCTAGACTTTTTGCAGCTGTTCATTACCCAGGTTCTCTTGGACTTAATTGTGGTTGAGACCAACCGTAAAGCCACACAATTCATCACCGAGCACCCGGAGAGCATGTATGCCCAGCCTTTCGGGTGGAAACCAGTCCAAGTTTCCGACATTAAAATCTTTTTGGCCCTTATCCTTCACTTGGGACTAATGAAACAGAATGTATTGCGGGCGTATTGGTCTACGAACCCAGTACATCATGTTCCTTTGTACCCTGCTGCCATGTCCAGGACACGATTTGAGTCCATCCTGCGCTTCCTGCACTTCAACGACGACGAAACCTGTCATGAAAGGGGAGACCCTGCTTATTACCGGCTCCAAAAAATTCGGCCCCTCATAGACCACCTGTCCTCAACATTTGCAGATGCTTATATCCCTGAACAGAACATCTGCGTAGACGAGTCCCTCTTACGCTTTACCGGGCGCCTTGGCATCAAACAGTACATCCCAAGCAAGCGCGCCCGGTATGGGGTGAAACTGTATAAGCTCTGTGAAAGGGCCACAGGCTATACATATCGTTTTAGGGTCTATGAGGGAAAAGACTCAAAATTGGAGCCGGTCGGATGCCCTGACTACCTGGGGAGCAGTGGAAAGGTTGTGTGGGACTTGGTGTCACCCTTGTTCCAGAAGGGGTACCATCTTTTTGTGGACAATTATTACACAAGTGTGGCCCTCTTTCAGCACTTAAAGTTAGAAGGAATCCGATGCTGTGGCACTGCGCGGCCTAGTCGCCAGGGCTTCCCCCAACGGCTCATTACCACCAGACTTGAACGGGTGCAGAGGGCCGCCTTGCGTACTGAAGACCTGCTCGCGGTGAAATGGAGGGACAAGAGGGACGTTTACTTTCTGTCCACCATTCACACAGACACGACAGTCCAAATTCAACGGGCAACTAAGGTCATTGTAAAGCCCCTTGTCGTCCACGAAAATAATGTCAACATGGGAGGGGTGGACTTCAATGACCAGAGGTTAGCGCCCTATTTAATTACCCGGAAAACAAGACGCTGGTATAAGAAAGTGTCTTTTTATCTGATTCAATTGGCAGTTTACAACAGCTTTGTTCTCTACAGTAAGGCTGGGAGAACTGGATCTTTCCTTCAATTTCAGGAACAGATCATTCTGGACATCCTGTATCCAGGAGGTGCCAGGCCCCCCCCCCCCCCCCAGATGCAACTAGCCGACTGCATGGTAGGCATTACGCCTATCAGATTCCGAGTGCCCCAGGTCAACGCATCCGAAGAAAACGTTGTCGTGTCTGCAGCAGGACTGGAAGAAGGAATGACACCAGTTTTTATTGTCCCCGCTGTCCTGACCAGCCTGGCCTATGCGTAGGGCCGTGTTTTGAGAGGTACCACGAGCAGGTACACTATTAGAACCTAGGGAACTCCAGACACAGGAGTAGGCACACACTCAGTGGTCTTTTGCACATTGTCGCAGGGAGAGGAGAGGTAAGCTTGAAAATCAAACGGGTAAGCATAAAAGTGGCAAGAAGGATCGGTTTCCAGGCTTGATATTGCTGATCTGTCCTGGGTTGGCGATATAAGACGGCATGTTTGAATTTCCCTTGAGTGTGGACACCCCCGGTTTATATGTGATTTGGGCCTATGATGATGCTTTAAAGCCACACAGAGTCATCTCTATTGGCAGGCATATTGCTGTATCCTACAGGCATAATGCTGTATACTAAAGTTCTGAGGCCCAGTCACATAAGTTGGTGGCTCACCCTGAGTGCAGGGTGGCACGGGGTGTCTCTCTCCTGAGGTTATTACTGCCATTGATGTGGAGGAAGATCTGCCATTGATGTGGAGCAAGGTATGTTTGCCGTTCATTTTTCCTTTCAGCCCAGAGTGCATTACTTGTATACCCAATATAAGGAGTATAGCAGAAACTCCTAATACTGGCCATACATGTAATGATTGCAGAGACCCTAAAATGCCAGGACAGACTCCACAAATGACCCCATTTTGGAAAGAGGACACCCTAAAGTATTATGTGAGGTGCACGGTGAGTTCATAAAAGATTTTAGTTTTTGTCACAAGTTAGCAGAATTTTTTTTTTTTTTTTAACAAAGTGTCATTTTCCGTTTACTTGTGACAAAAAATAAAATTTTCAATGACCTCACCATTACCCTCATGGAATACCTTGTTGTGTATTCTTTCCAAAATGGGGTCATTTGTGGGGTTTGTTAACTGTCCTGGCAAGTGGGCGGGGTGCTAAATTGTGAGCACCCCTGTAAAGCCTAAAGGTACTCATAGGACTTTGGGCCCCTTAGCGTACTTGGG
This sequence comes from Hyperolius riggenbachi, assembly GCF_040937935.1. Taxonomy (NCBI): domain Eukaryota; kingdom Metazoa; phylum Chordata; class Amphibia; order Anura; family Hyperoliidae; genus Hyperolius; species Hyperolius riggenbachi. The sequence continues at coordinate 401,297,103 of NC_090646.1, forward strand.
GTGTAAAAAAGTGCCACACATGTGGTACCGCCGTACTCGGGAGAAGTAGTACAATGTGTTTTGGGGTGTATTTTTACACATACCCATGCTGGGTGGGAGAAATACCTCTGTAAATGACAATCTTTTGATTTTTTTACACACAATTGTCCATTTACAGAGTTATTTCTCCCACCCAGCATGGGTATGTGTAAAAATACACCCCAAAACACATTGTACTACTTCTCCCGAGTACGGCGATACCACATGTGTGGCACTTTTTTGCGCCCTAACTGCGCTAAAGGGCCCAAAGTCCAATGAGTACCTTTAGGATTTCACAGGTCATTTTGCAGAATTTGATTTCCAGACTACTCCTCACGGTTTAGGGCCCCTAAAATGCCAGGGCAGTATAGGAACCCCACAAATGACCCCATTTTAGAAAGAAGACACCCCAAGGTATTCCGTTAGGAGTATGGTGAGTTCATAGAAGATTTTATTTTTTGTCACAAGTTAGTGGAAAATGACACTTTGTGAAAAAAACAATAAAAATCAATTTTCCGCTAACTTTTGTCAAAAAATAAAATCTTCTATGAACTCACCATACTCCTAACGGAATACCTTGGGGTGTCTTCTTTCTAAAATGGGGTCATTTGTGGGGTTCCTATACTGCCCTGGCATTTTAGGGGCCCTAAACCGTGAGGAGTAGTCTGGAAATCAAATTCCGCAAAATGACCTGTGAAATCCTAAAGGTACTCATTGGACTTTGGGCCCCTTAGCGTACTTGGGGTGTAAAAAAGTGCCACACATGTGGTACCGCCGTACTCGGGAGAAGTAGTATTATGTGTTTTGGGGTGTATTTTTACACATACCCATGCTGGGTGGGAGAAATAACTCTGTAAATGGACAATTGTGTGTAAAAAAAATTAAAAAATTGTCATTTACAGAGATATTTCTCCCACCCAGCATGGGTATGTGTAAAAATACACCCCAAAACACATTATACTACTTCTCCTGAGTACGGCAATACCACATGTGTGGCACTTTTTTGCAGCCTAACTGTGGTAAGGAGTCCAAAGTCCAATAAGCACCTTTAGGCTTTACAGGGGTGCTTACAATTTAGCACCCCCCAAAATGTCAGGACAGTAAACACACCCCACAAATGACCCCATTTTGGAAAGTAGACCCTTCAAGGTATTCAGAGAGGGGCATGGTGAGTCCGTGGCAGATTTCATTTTTTTTTTGTCGCAAGTTAGAAGAAATGGAAACTTTTTTTTTTTTTTTTTTTTCACAAAGTGTCATTTTCCGCTTACTTGTGACAAAAAATAATATCTTCTATGAACTCACTATGCCTCTCAGTGAATACTTTGGGATGTCTTCTTTCCAAAATGGGGTCATTTGGGGGGTATTTATACTATCCTGGAATTCTAGCCCCTCATGAAACATGACAGGGGTCAGAAAAGTCATAGATGCTTGAAAATGGGAAAATTCACTTTTTGCACCATAGTTTGTAAACGCTATAACTTTTACCCAAACTAATAAATATACGCTGAATGGTTTTTTTTTTAATCAAAAACATGTTTGTCCACATTTTTCGCGCTGCATGTATACAGAAATTTTACTTTATTTGAAAACTGTCAGCACAGAAAGTTAAAAAAATCATTTTTTTGCCAAAATTCATGTCTTTTTTGCTGAATATAATAAAAAGTAAAAATCACAGGAGCAATCAAATAGCACCAAAAGAAAGCTTTATTAGTGAGAAGAAAAGGAGCCAAAATTCATTTAGGTGGTAGGTTGTATGAGCGAGCAATAAACCGTGAAAGCTGCAGTGGTCTGAATGGAAAAAAAGTGGCCGGTCCTTAAGGGGTAGAAAGCCCTAGGTCCTCAAGTGGTTAATTACCTGAGTTGTACTGTGATCTGCTACAGGCTGAGCTCAGTCAGTCTACAATCAGGCCTGCTAAGCATAGGCTTATCAGGCTTACTATATAAATGCAACTCTAAGTCGATTAGACCTTGGTCGATTTATGCACCGGTATTTCCAAGTACACCGGTTTCTGAGTACAAAGAGAACGACCGAATTAGACCACAATTAAGCCAGAAGAGACAAGAAGGAACAGACACAAGACTTTAGCAATCTGATTCACGGTTAGTGCAATAATGTCTCTGCTCTTCATGATTAGCCTGCTTTACCCTGCTATTCTCAAATCTGTACACTCACTGCATCCTCCTGCTGTCAGCAACACTCTACATTTCTCCCTCTCTTTTATCATCTCCACAGGTTGCTTCTCACGAAACTTTCTTATTCATACAACCGTGCTATACACTTCATGCTCCAACTACCCATAAATATAAATCCCACCCTATCCTCCGCTCTCTCTGCCTCCTACTACTCCTTGCTGCAGGTGACATTTCACCAAACTCCGGACCCTCTCTGCCGGCTCGCTCCTCACTCTTGCACACTAATCGCACTGCAAACAGCCAACCACATGCACACTGAAACTGCCACAACCTTATTAATATTCCTCTTCTCCCCCCTCCTCCCCCACCTATCTCTGCTGCTCTCTGGAATACCCGCTCAGTCTGCAACAAACTTCCTTTCATCCATGACCTTTTCAATTCCAACACCTTCACCTTCTTTGAGGTCACAGAAACATGGCTGACGCCTTCTGACACGGTCTCACCTGCCGCCCTCTCTTATGGGGGATTCCACTTTAGTCACACGCCTAGAAGTGGGAATAAACATGGCGGTGGTGTGGGCATTCTTTTCTCTGATAGATGCTCCTTCAAGCCACTCACCCCCATTCCTTCTCTTTCTCTACATTCCTTTGAAGTCCATGCAGTCCGTCTATACTCTCCCTCTAACCTCCAGATCGCAATAATCTACCGCCCTCCTGGCCCTGCTTCCTTCTTCCAAAATCACTTCTCTGCATGGCTCCTCCAGTTCCTGTCCTCTGATATCCCTACCATCATTATGGGCGATTTTAACATTCATGTTGACACCAACAATTCTGCCGCCACTAAACTTCTGTCACTTACTTCCTCCTACGTCCTGTCTCAGTGGTCCACTGCTCCAACTCACTCTAATGGTCATACACTTGACCTCATATTCACTCGTCTCTGTTCTATCACAGATTTCACTAATACTCCTCTCCCGCTCTCTGATCATAACTTACTAAACTTCTCTCTCTCCTCCTCTCTTCCTACCACCCTGCCTCAAGCACGCTCATATACACGCAGGAACTACCGCAACATAGACATGCAATCTGTCTCTGATGCCTTGGCACCTCTCCTCACACAACCATTCACTGACCCTGACTCAGCAGCTGCACACTATCACTGCTCAATCACGCAAGTCATGGATGCAATCGCACCCCTCACCAATAACCGCCCACACCGTGTCAGTCGCCAACCCTGGCTGACCAAAGCTACTAAACAGCTAAAGGGGTGCTAGTCTAGGGTAGCTGAACGCCGTTGGAGAAAAACTAATACTAATGAGGATTTCATTACTTACAAAAAAAAGTTGAACAAGTTTAAAACCACTCTCTCTTCTGCAAAACAATCATACTTCTCCTCCCTCATATCCTCCCACTTGCACAATCCAAAGCGCCTGTTCAGTACTTTCAGCTCCCTTCTCCGTCCACCCCCTCCTCCTCCTTCTTCATGCTTATCAGCTGAAGAATTTGCAACATACTTTACAGATAAAATTGCAAAAATCCGTAGTGTGTTTTCCATGCAGACATCAAACTTTATCTCCACTCCTCTTGTTGACTGCTCTCTTTCCAGTTTCTCTCCACTCCCCGAAAATTCACTGTCTTCCCTTATCTCCAAATCCCATCTAACCACCTGTTCTTTGGATCCTATCCCATCACATCTCATTCCACAGCTATCCACATCCCTCATCCCTGCTCTAACATCGCTGTTTAACCTATCCCTCTGCACTGGAATTTTTCCATCCTCACTCAAGAGGGCTGTTGTAACACCACTACTTAAAAAAACATCTCTAGACCCCACCAAACTTGCTAACTACTGCCCAGTGTCACTTCTCCCATTTGCATCTAAATTACTTGAACGCCACATTCATGCTGAACTAAGTCAGTATTTATCTGCAAATTCCTTGCTTGATCAGTTCCAGTCTGGCTTCCGGCCAACCCACTCCACAGAAACAGCCCTCACCAAAGTAGCTAATGATCTCCTCATAGCTAAATCCAAAGGCTATTATTCCATACTCATCCTTCTAGATCTGTCATCAGCATTCGACACTGTCGACCACACTCTACTTCTACAGATCCATTCATCTATAGGAATAAAGTACCTCGCTCTCTACTGGATATCTTCCTACCTCTCTGGAAGGTCTTTCACTGTTTCTTATTCAGATCAGGCCTCCTCTTCACACTCTCTGTCTGTAGAGGTACCTCAAGGCTCTGTCCTCGGTCCCCTCCTCTTCTCCATCTACATGCACGGTCTTGGTAACTTAATCAGCTCATTTGGTTTCCAACACCACCTATATGCAGATGATACACAACTGTACCTCTCGGCCCCAGACCTTAACTCCCTCCTCACACGGGTTCCCGACTGCCTGTCCGCTATTTCCTCTTTCATGTCCTCTCGCTTCTTAAAACTTAATATGAATAAAACTGAACTAGTAGTCTTTCCACCATCCCTGTCCAGCCCTTTGCCTGATATTACAATAAATGTTAACAACACGTCTATAACATCAGTTCCCAAAGCACGGTGCTTGGGGGTAACATTTGATTCTTCTCTCTCATGTACTCCTCACATTAACTCCCTAACCAGCTCCTGCCATTTCTAACTGAAAAACATAGCACGTATCCGACCTTTTCTCTCCCATGACACAACCAAAATGTTAATACATGCTCTTATTATATCTCCATTGGACTATTGCAATATATTGCTTGGTGGACTTCCAACTAACCGACTAGCACCGCTCAATTTTGTACTGAACTCTGCTGCTCAACTCATTCATCTCTCCTCTCGCTCTTCCTCTGCTGACCCTCTCTGTCAAGCTCTTCACTGGCTACCAATTAATGAGAGGATTCAGTTCAAACTCTTAACCCTAACCTACAAAGCTCTCCACAATCTCTCTCCCCTGTATATCTCCTCACTAGTCTCCAGATACCAACCCAACCGCAATCTCAGATCTGCACATGAGCTTCTTCTATCCTCTTCTAAATTTACCTCCTCACATTCACGTGTACAAGACTTCTCACGTGCCTCACCCCTCCTCTGGAATGCCCTTCCACAACACATCCGCCACTCTCCCACCTTTGAAATCTTTAAACGCTCCCTCAAAACCCACCTTTTCCGACAATCATATTCTCTAGCTTAGGCCATGCACCTACTAAATAACCTAATTACGCACTGCCTGTACATATACTGTATACTTCCCCACCTCTTGTTTCCACCCCATTCCTTTAGATTGTAAGCTCGCAAGGGCAGGGCTCTCACCCTTTTGTGTCATGGAATGTTATTAATTTAATTGCTTGCACACTGCTAGACATTTATACATTTTAGTCATCATGTTAAATCAAATTGTAATCAGCAGTGCTGTATCTTGTATCAGTGTTCATATTTGATGTATATCATTGTCTGTATCATTATGTATCCCTTGTTTGTTTTCTTACATTGTAAAGCGCCACGGAATATGTTGGCGCTTTATAAATAAATAATAATAATAATAGTATCTGACTATGCTCCTGTCTCATTCCTGGTTCTTCCACCTGGCTATTCGATCTCTTGTGTATGGCTTGTCTCTGACTTTGAGTTAGTTTAACCCTGGATTGACATTCATCTGACCTCTCGTATCAATAACCCTTAGCCTGGTTCCTTGAGTCTGTCTCTGTTTGGTTTCAGGTACTTCATGGAATTTTCTTAGCCTCAGATTCTAAATCTTGCATTCACATCATGGAAAAGCATTCAGTCTCCCATTCAATCGGGGGCTTTGCTATAGGTGAAGAGAGTGGTAAAGATTGGGACATAGCATCTAAAGGAAAACCAGTGATTGCCTGGAAGCCTTATATTTACCAAGATTCAGCCACCTCAGTCACCTTGGGTACTATGTCGAAAACTTATCTCATGACTTATCTCTTCTTGTGGTTGATTCACAAGGCTTATCTCATAAATTATATTATCTTATGTATTTTTCACATACTCCAAAATTATGTGAATAAATAATTCCTTAAATAAATAAATATTGATGGATAAACATCACAAACATTTTTGTGACAGTTTGTGAATGGCGGACCCCATTGACTTAAATGGCGTCTGCCACAAATGAAGTGTCTCGGAATCATTTATGAACTGTCCGCGAATGTTCATTTGCAATGTTTGTCTGTCACTAGAAATAAATAAAACGAGATAATTTACAAGATAAAACTGATAAGGGGCCCATTCCGATTACAAATCTTCACGAGAGATAAATGCTGATGAGTTTCAAAATCATGTGACTTCACAAGCCTGCAATTCAGTTAAAAACTGCACTGCTAGGCTGATGCTAGCTTGCTCAGTAGTCAGATAAAGAATTTACTTGGACATCATTTTCTCATGTTTTTTTCTGACAAAATCAATAAATTGGTCTAAATTGTGGCAAAAAGGGCAAGCAACTTATCACTTACTTTACCCAGGTGATAAATGTATTGTTCATCGCAGAATGGTACTTGTGTACCATTTTTCTTTATTTTTCTTTCTTGAGTTGTCTTCTGTTTCTTTTCCTTTTTTTCATATAAATTATTTTAAAATAATAAAGATGAAGACCCCTCCCTCTATAAAGCCTCTTAATTTTCTTCTCCCCCATGCTGGCCAGCATGGCCAGAATAGCTAAACTAAATCAAATTTGAGCAACACTACCAAATACCACACCTGATGATCTTCTTCTCCTCCTCCTCCTCTCCATATAACCCTTATGTTGTCATGAAACCTAAAAAAATTAATGTATTTAGGAAGCTAGCTCTCATTCCAAAAAGAAAATTGTATGTATCTCTATGCAAATCTGTTAATAGTACTAACGTCAAAAGCATGCTACAAATTCAGAAATGTACAGGAACTATGAAAATTCTAATATTCCCTTAATTGAGATTTTAGAGACTTGAGGCGCACATTGCTTATTTCCATATACTTCCACTGATTTAGTTTAAACTAAAATCTGCACTACATCCCCTTTCATCAAACCTGTGAACTGTCAGGATTTTAGATCTGATGATGCATTGCCTATTCGGTTTACTAGAT